>NW_024879628.1:25000-130435 GCF_900700415.2 Clupea harengus | reverse complement strand
TCTTCACTCTCACTTTCTGTCTCTCACTCCTTCTCTTTCGTTTCTTACAGTAACGCTACACTACATCCTCCCCGGCTGGCATGGTTCTGCAACACTCCACCTCGCAACTCATCAAACTCAACAACTTCTCTGCTCCTCCGTGCATCTCAGCCATCAAAACACTTTGACTCCTCGGTCGACCCCGTTACATTAACAGAGCCTCCCGCAGAAAGTTAGTTTACTACTTGCCTGATTGTTCCACTCTTTCCATCCCCTCCCTCTGGTCAGCCGTGTGCACCGCTGCAACTCCTGCGCATCATCACCACAACAACCTAGACGACCGAGTTGCCTGCCTCCGCCCATGGCCGGATTAACCATATGGGCAACTGGGCAACTGCCCAGGGGCACCAAGACTCCAGGGGCACCAAGCAATCGATGTATTTTTTATTAATAAAAATAAATAAATAAATGTAATTGCAATAATACAGTACATACAAATCACTCACGTTACCGTCCCAAAATGAGTCACAGTCTGTCTGCGTTGTGTCTGTGCAAGCAGGGCACCCAAGTATCCCCCTCCCCCCACCTGTCCTAAAGCTTGTTTCTGAAATGATAGTTCGTTAGTAGACTCGCTGCGCTTGCAAAGGTTTGAACAGTGTACATCTGTGTTTTTCAGAAGGCAAAGTGTGTGTGTACTGTCTACTCCAAATGGTTCTGAAATGATAGTTCGTTAGTAGACTCACTGCGCTTGTGTACGTGTGTGTCACTAAATGCATAACCTCGCCGATGTTTTTGATAGCCGTCATCACTTCTTGTTAGCTATTTATGTTTTGGAAAGCTTTGTGAACTGCAATGCTTATTTGAGGTGCTGTGAGTTGGTTTAATGATAACTGAATCCAACTAACGTTGGATTGCTTTTTGTAATGTCAGATTGAATTGTTTGGTGTGCTATAATTGCAATGAAGATTGATTACTATACTATGCATTGTTAAGAAAGTGCTAGCCATCTACTGGTTGAAAGACGTAGGCTACTTGGCAGGCTTCTGACTTGTTTTTGGGCGAGTTCGATTAAATAAATAAAGCTTGATTTGTTTTGTACATGTGCTCATGTTCTCCTTTTCTGTGTAGATTATAGCAGATTTAAGTCTGTATATCCTACTTAAGTACCAAAAGTAAAAGTATAAACTTTCTTATGATTTAGACGAATAATATACCTGTTGAGATTAGTAATTATATTTTATTAAGGTCATCAAAAGATAAAACAATAGTTCTGTACTGTATTAAGTTATGATTTCTAATAACATAAGTTCACATTAAACATAATTTACAGCATATGCATTAATTACTTTAGCAAGTTAGCTGTGATATATGCGGGATAAGTGAGTTATGGAAAATAACCGCACTTCAGGGCGATAGACGGTAGCATCCCCCTGTCGTACGGTTACTTTCTCATAACTGACTTGCTCCCAGTGCATTTTTACTTACATAGGTTACATCAATGTATGGAAAATGTAGTGGAGCAGTATTAAGCAAAAAGTATGTATAAAAAAACAATCAAGTAAAGTACAGATACTCAGAAATAATACTTCTTAGAAATTATTTCTACTCAAGGACCAATACACCCCTGTGGATAGGTATGGTTTGTGTTCTGCGGGGTGGGGGTAGGGGGGCACCAGAGAGTCACTGTTGCCCAGGGGCACCATGAAGTCTTAATACGGGCATGCCTCCGCCCCCTTACAAAAGCACCCCAGCTGTTTAACCGAAACATGGCAAAACAAACAGGACTACTTTTCACCAAATCAAACCACCCCCTGGATACTCATACATGGACAAGCCACGCCACCATGGGCGTGGTAGTGGAATAGCCAATAATTTTCGCACATACATCACCACAAGTGCCACAACCATCCCGGCTCCCTCCTCATTTCAACACCTTGTTTTTAAACTGTCTGGCCCCAAACCCCTGGTTACTGCAGTCATTTACCGCCCCCCAAAACCTAACCCTGCTTTCCCCTCTGATCTGTCTGAATTTCTCACACAACTCTGCGCCATCTCTCCATCCATTCTGCTACACGTTGACTCACCTGACTCCACGACCTCCAGGACATTTTTTACTTTTTCAACATCATTCAACATGTCGACTTTCCCACTCATAAAAAAAAAGGACACACACTTGACCTGGTCTGCACCGCGGGCATTACCATCAGCAATCTAACTAGCACCGACCATCTCTGACCACCTGGCTATCACCTTGGACATTGACATCTCCAGCCCCCACGTTCACACCATAATATTCCGGAACATCAAGTCCATTTACCTCCCCTCGCTCTCCTCCACCTTGGCCGCCACAGTCTCTGCCCCTATTTTTACTGTCTCCCCTACTGCCCTGGTCAACTACTATAATGATGCACTTTCCTCCTGTCCTCAAAAAAATCAAAACTCATCTCCTTCACCCACTCCGCCCCCGGTACACTGACCAACTTCGCCACCTCAAACGGCATGGCGGCCAACTGGAACGTCTGGCCAAAAAAACTGGACTCACTGTTCACCTGGACACCCTTAAACTCCACCAGCAACAATATAAAGATGCCCTTAACACCGCTCGCTCCTCTCACTACTCCTCCATCATCCAATCTGGCTCCAACAACCCCAGAACGCTTTTCTCCACCATCAACAAACTCCTCAAGCCCATGGACACCATCTCCACCTCCTTCACCACCAGCAAATGCAACTAATTTCTATCCTTCTTCAATGACAAAATCATCGCAATTCACAACCACCACCCAAATTCTAATCCATGCCCTCATAACCTCCAGACTCGACTACTGCAACAGCATCCTGTATATGGCTCTCCCAACACAGTTCTCAATAAACTTCAATATGTTCAGAACCCCTGCCGCTCGACTGCTCACCTCCACTCGCCGCTATGAACACATCACCTTGGTCCTACGCAACCTCCACTGGCTCCCGGTCAAATACAGGATAGACTTCAAAATATTACGCACCACCTACAAAGCCCTAAACAACCTGGCCCCTCCCTACCTTTCAGACCTCCTCCCCCTCCACGCCCCAACCCGTTGCCTCAGGTCCGCCGGCGCAAACACTTTCAGGGCTCTCAAGTTTTGAAGACAGGCAAGAGTGACATATCCCCCCCCCTGCCCACCCTCATTCCGCCCGCCCCGCCCCTGTCATATGCCCACAGACCAGCCCCGCCCCCCCATATTTTTTTAGTGTTTTGTTGTTAATAATTGCTCAGACTTGCAGAAAAGATTTGACACATGGCACTGACAATTCAACCAATTACAAAGTATGTATTCAATTTGGGAGAGAGAGAGAAAGAGAATTATGTTTATTGTAGGTGTTTGTTGCCTTTTTGGACTCTTATCATTTTTGGTGTTGGTTCCCATTATATATGCCATAGTCATAGAATTGGATGTATTAATTGTGCTGGTTGACTTCAGTGCCTGCTGTTGGGCTGATGCCCCTTACTGCCTATGTGCCTTGTCACATCCTGCACACCTGGATGGGCACAGGAGGTCTCTTGGCGGCAGATAGAACACCAGTAATATGAGCGGGTGCTTCCTACAGTAATAAATGGCCATTTAGAGGTCCATTCACTATTAAAAGAGGTCTTGTAGGTGGCTGCTCCTGGGACGTTTCTCTCTTTTGTTCTAGCCATCTCCTCCACTGTTTCTTCCACCATCTCTTCCACCGTCTCCTCCTCCTCCACCTGCACTGTCTCTTCCTCCTCCACCTGTACTGTCTCTTCCTCTTCAACCTCTACTGTCTCTTCCTCTTCCACCATCTCCTCCTCTAATGTGTTTACAACCTTCTCTGGGCCTGATCTGGCGTTTTTAGTGGGCTTTCCTCTTTGGGCGAAGGACAGGATGCTTATTTGTTTTTTACCTGACATCTTTGAAAGACAGATGCAATGATTAATGCATCCATGGCCAGGATATTTATAACATGCTAGTATGCCTAATGAGCTCGCGATTCACAACTTCACCAGGCGTGAAGAAACCTCGGAATCTGAATAGAATGTTCAAGCAAACACATTTACCAAAAATAATGCCCATAACATCATTGAATATTAAAAGCTGCCTAATATTCGTTCGAATTATAGGCTATATATATTTTTAATAGGCCTACTCGAATTTATTATAGCCTATTAACGAAGTTCGGAGGCAGGCTGTCTTGGCTACAAACACTCATTAAAAACTGATGCTAATCATCTGGGAAATATTCTCTAACTGCAGTCAAGTTGTCATTGCTTGTGTCAAACCATTGTGAATGTGTTGTAACATTAAAACAGGAGACAACTTACTCTTTGTAGAAGACTGATGCTTGGAGCTCCAGTGGTTTCCTCAGGTGAACAAAACTTTCGGAAGATCAATCGCGCGCAATTCTAGGATGCTTTATTTTAATTGGTTGCTAGATTAAATCTTACCCAGATACAAAAGATGTATTTTTCGGATTGGCTATTGTGTAGCCCATTTTTTCTTTTGATTGGCTGATAAGTGGCACCTCAAAAGAGAACCCCAGGGGATTCGGGGATACGTGCTTGATTCCTCCATTTTGGTAAATAATAATAATGGTTAAATGGAAAGTTAAAAATAAGAAGGTCAGTGGAAGAAAAAGAAAGTGAGGAAAGTGAAGTGTTAAAATAGAAAGTAAGAAGAAAGAGACATCTAAAAGCAAGTCTAAAAGAGTCTGAAAATAGAAACATAACTAACCCTAGTGTGAAGAATAAGATAAAGGTAATTTAAGAGGTTTCAAGATCAGTTAGAGGTATTAAGAGAAATACATAAAATAACTTAAAAAATGGAAAAAAGTGCGTCAAAATCAGAAGACGTACATGATAATGGCAATAAGAGGTGATTTAAAATGTCTACAACAAGAAGAAAATTGTAACACTGATATGAAAATGTTTTTACATTATTGGTTGCGCCAAACAGAGCAAAGCTTACGTTAATGGTGGCAAGAAAACCAATGATTTTTGTTTTGTTTTGTTTTGTGTGACTCTGATTACTCTAATTAGATGCCCAGAACAATAAGGTTGCAAAAAGAAAGAGACATCTAAAAGCAAGTCTAAAAGCAGACTCTGAAAACAGGAGAGATATTGTCCTACAAACTTATTAGGAAGAGATGTGATGTGGGCTGGGCATTAGAATTGTTCCAACAATACATGGGTTTTAGAATAAATTAAACAATGGTGTCCCAAAATATTATTATGTATAGAATATACACTGTTTAGCCCCAAAAACAAAAAGATTTAAAGACAAATTTAAGCCTGTCACACTAACTACATTAACCTACACTGTTGCATTGGACTAACACAGACTGGGTGGGGGTTGAGTGCTGGCTCAAAAGAATATGCTGTTCCTCCAGATAAGAAGACCTGTAAACAACATACCTTGGCGTTGTTAAGACTTTTAGCAGAAACAAGGCCACAAAATTTGCAACTGTGGTCCAGTAAAGTAAAGCTATCTTAAAAAAGCACCTCAGCCACAGACAAAGAAATAAATTATGTCTTAGCACATCCATGACATGACAAAGCCATTCGTACAAACTATAGACTGTAAAAAAAAAAGGTTATATGACATCTGTGTTAATGCATAAGTGGGGACTTAAAGTTGATACCAGTGCCATACTATTCCACACGGCTAGATCCAGTAGCCCAAGCAATGTCTGAATGTTTACAAGCAGTAGTGGCTGCAGCCTTGGCGGTGCAGGCCTCTGCTCCTATTGTACTAAACAGACACTTACACTGAAAGTTCCACATGCTTATTTTTTTATGTTTTTTATTATTTTTGCTCACTCAGTCTCATATCAATATTGAGTGCTGCGTGACATTTAACCCAGTTACACTTTTACTTACGGCAGAAGACAGATCTGACCTACAAGATATGCCTTTTCCAGAAGCTGATTTAACTATTGTTTGTTGATGGTTCAAGCAAATAAACCTTGAACGTATAGCCACTACTTCCACACTATTCCGCACAAGCAGCAGAACTGATTTCCCTGATTGCGCATACACACATGCAAAAGACCCGGTTTCATTGGGAAACCAAAAAGCAGACAAGGCCACAAACCAGGTTGCACTACAACAACCATCAGACACGTACACAATTGAAGAATTAGATCTCACAATACTAAAAGATAAGCTGTAATATTGAGCCATGGTGAAAACATGCCTCAATAAGTGGGGATAGTAAGCATATATTTATACTTCTTATTTATATTTCATGAGAAAGATGTTTAATCATTCATTATTGATTTTATTGAGTTAAATCCCAACGAAAGAAAGAAATATTGTCTAGCCATAGACAATCACTGTTCATACAACCCCCAGTCAGCCGGACTGGTAGAAAAGAATGAACCAAACTATTAAAAGCAATTTGAGAATCTTAGAGTGAAATTAGTGAAATTAAGCATGCATGTTGTTATCACTGTTTGAAATGATATATGGAAGAATCTACACTGCCTCAGCACTCAAACTATTTGCTGAAACAGACAAAGAGATTGAATATACATTTGCAGAATTTATGTCAAAGATGATGTCAACTAAATGCTCTCAGACTTCTCTCCCCTACACAGGAACACTGTGAGGCTGAATTCAAGGTTGGACCAGGAGATTGTGTCCTAATCAACAACCTCAAAAGAAAACACTGCCATTCGCCCAAGTGGGACAGACCATAACAAGTGCTACTGTCAACACCTACCGCAGTCAAAATAGCTGATAGAGCCACGTGGATACTTCTGGCTCAATGCAAATGGGTAAGCCTGCACACGGCTGAGGCAGAGGAATAAAGATCATCTTTCTTTGCTGTTTCCAGGGTGTGCCCACTGTGACAGAAGACCAGCCTACAAAGGGGTTTAGATGTTTAGATTCTATTCGTCTCAACCGCTGGAAGAAGATACAGTACTGTCCTGGGGGATTAGAACCTAGTGGAAATTGTGGAGTAAGAGGTCTCTTCCTCTGCAAGGTCATGGGAGGTTACGGAAAGTGGGCCAAAGGATGTGGGGGACTCTTAGCAACGACTGTAGGATTTTACATTGTTGGTCTAGTAACATACTTATGGATGAGACAGCAAAGACCGGCCCTGGACGAATATCCACGATGGGACCTGGCTAAAGATCATCCGTGATGGAAATGGGTAAATCAGACCGTCAGAACGCAAGTACCACAAGTTTGTTTAGTCTGTGCAGGGCCCAGGGTGCCGACCAAACCACTCCTGGCGACCCCTGTACCTTATGACATAGATCACTGCGACAAAGAATTTAGAGAAACTGAAGCCTGGAAGAAACATGTCAACTTACTCTTAGCTATCAAGTGCACGTGTAAGATGTGCCATCTAGGACACCTCGTGTCGTAGAAAAGAATGTTCACATCTTCCTGCCCAATGTAACTACATACAACAGCCAATGTGTTCTGTAGAATGTTTGCTGATTATGGGAAATAGGGCGTTTAATGATACAGCTATACAGCATGACACTTCACATTTTAACTGGCCCTACATGCCAGACAATGCTGCTCCACCTCCACACATTATTAGAAAAGATGCTCTGTTTGAATGCTATTTAAAACCTGGAGAAAAGAACGATGCACACCTAGGACACTGGACAATGTAAAACCATTACACATGTGATTGATAATGGGAGAGAAATACAGTTAAATACTTCCACTGAATGTAGAATAGCAGGGATGTGTTTGAATGGCAGACTTCTTGAACTACAGGATATAGCCATAGGTGATATGTGGGGATGGTGAATTAAGAGCTACACTGCCTGTGGGTTGGTCTGGGCCTTGTGCTAGAACAATGTTGGTACAACCTTTTCAGATTACCCCCAGGTCCAAGACTCACCAGTACTTGAGGAACGGTCCAATGCATTCCGTACGAGGGAGGAGAGAATCAGGGGATAACAGCGGGATCTGGTTCGATGGCCTGGGCATTCCCTGAGGCATTCCAGACCACTACAAAGCCTTGAACCCAGCAGCCAATGGCCTGGCATCTACCCTCTGCCCCTGGTGCGTCATCGGAGCACACACAGATTGGATTAACTTCCTTTACTACGCTGAGATGAAGTTCCAAAACCTGACCAGAGACGGACTACAAAAGATCAGAGAAGAACTACACGCCAACTCCAGGTTAACGCGGCAAAACACAGCTGTGCTTGAAATTCTCACTGCCATGAATGGAGGCATTTGTGTCATGCTTGGTACTGACCAATGTTGCACATATGTCCCTGACAACACCCGAGATGGGAAAGACTTAGATCTGATCCTACAAAAGATGCAAAAAGTTGTCCAACAGAATGCCTGATGGGGAACAGGGCCTTCAAGGACACAGCAAAGAGGCCTTGTTCGAATGTTATCTGAAGCCTAGGCGAGCTAATGACACACACACAGTCGACATCCACTATGTTGGCCTACAAATGCAAAGTATACAAATGTGTGATGAGAAATATGATGACATTTTAAAAATGATTAACTTATGATGATATGGAGTGATGCTCAGTAATGATATCTGTTCCGAAAATCCATGTGATGAAGCTCAGAGTGATGATTTTGAAGTTATCCATTGAAATTGATAATTGACGAAAAGATGAGATGATTTGAGATTTTGATTTGATTGTGATTTTGAATTATCCATTGAAACGGATAAAAGGAGGGATTGATGGAGATAATTTGCAAACACTGTTAATTACTTAAGAATGTATGAATCATGTGCTTATGAAAGCAGAAACATGGCTTTTCTGTGTTTCTGTGTGTGTGTAACTTAGAATATTAGGTGCCACTTAGTCTGCATATGTATAAGAGCATGTTTAGACCAGAAGTGATAAGAAGGGTCGAACTGTGCTTCTTCCGACCTTGCAAAACTTCCATCCTTGCCTCGGACATCAGAAATCCACCACCTGGTTATCTCTGCTGAACGCTCAACTTCGGTCTATATAAACCTTGTGCGATGTGTTTATCATTGCTTCACTTTCAGCCTTGTGCTGGGAGTGAGCCCGATTGCAATTGTTGTTTGTCTAATAAATATACTTATATGCAGCTCCGGAGTCCTGAGGTAACTAGGGTGAATTTTCACCTATCAATGTTGAAGTTGGTTTTTTGTCAGCTTTCCTTTCAGGATACTAAGGCTTCTAAATTTCCCTGGCTTGAATTGCATCCGTGACTAAGTAGCCATCTTCTCCAGTGAGCTAAGGATCCACCGTGTTCCCTGGATCAATGGAGTCATCACAGTTAGGTCATCCATGAAAGTTCTACATGCTGGGTGTCTTGTATTTAGTAAAGTAGCATGAAACCGGCAATAACAAGGACAATCCCAGCCACGATCTGTTGGTCACACGAGTCACATGTGCATCTAAAAAAAAAAAATCACTTTATTGCAAGTAGTGCAATGTACAATATGAGTATATTTAAAAGACTGTACTTGCCTAGCCTGGATGCCAGACGAACTTAGCCACGCCCACAAATTATTTGGTCGGGAAGTTCGGTCTGGTGTCGCTCCGTTGGGGAGAAATTATCTCCTCACAAAAATCTGTGAGGAGATATAGACCAATCAAATTGTCAGGGCGGGCTTTATACGATGATGGACAGATGATCAACCCTAACGTAATCAACCACGTCACCAAAGAGCTTTTGGGGTGAATTCGTTTTCAACAAACATGGCTGCCGTTGGAGAGCTGAAATGTGGAAATTCGAGTCTGTTTTAGAAGACATTGACAGCACATTCATTTTTAAAGAGGAACAGAGAAACGCGATCAAGGCATTTGTCGATCGAAAAGATGTTTTTGCCGTCCTTCCTATGGGATCCGGTAAAAGTTTAATGTATCAGCTGGCCCCATGGTCTACGTTATGGTCATACTACGTTGCTCTGATTGGTTCTAGATATATCCAATTGAGCGAAGAGGCATTTTTTTCCTGGTTCGGTTGAAACACGCCCCATAATCACAGTCCAACGGAGCGGTATCAGACTCATATTCTGACTAGAATTATGAGTATGACATCGTCAGGCTAGTACTTGCCTACAAGATCCTCCTCATGTCTCTTGTTCAGTTTGTGGGGGCTGGTGGTGGCTGTGGGCAAGTCGATGCATCCTTATGGCCACTGCATGGAGCACCAAGATATTAGATATTACATTTAAATTGAGAAATGAATTTGATGAGTCAAACACAGAGTGAACACTTCCACATACCTGACATTGTTGCCTTGACTGCTTCAAGTGTTTGAGCTTTGTACACGCTACTTTGCTGTTGTCTACTATTTATACGCCTGGGCAATCAAGGAAGTCACGTAGTCAAGGGACATGAACCAATCAACAGTTAGTTACCCGTTTGTCTCTCAGGTTACATAATTCATGCATTGGAGGCTAGTCTCAAGAACTTAAGTTTCACTAAGCACAGCGGTTATATTGGGATACTGTAAAGGTAACATTGTGATATGTATGTCATTTCAGTGGTGTTGGATGTATGTAATGTATGTATGAGGTGTGACAAGAAGGATGTATAAAAATGTAAAAATCTTCAACTCTCCATGAGCCTGCCAGAAGGTCAAGAGGTTTTGTTTATGGTTTCCTTCACGGCCGCCCTGGTGTTAAAGCAGGCTATTACATTGACCGTAGCGTGTGTTTTCATCCTTTAGACGTAGCTGACCCGGTCATCCAAGTCATCGACGTCTATGGTGTAACAACCTGGCTTTTAGGCCGTTACAAGAAATCAAAAATACCGCAAAGTTTCTCAAACGCAATGATTAAATTGACAAAGTTCGGTCACAGTACATGCTATAAACAGTGTGCTCTCTCGCTCTCCTAACTCAGGAAGTCCAGGGTTCTTTATAGGCTAGGACACGCCTCCCAGGTGGATGATTATCGGCACCTGGAAGACAGAACGAAAACAGCCACGCAGGCACGCACTCAAATAACACACATACGTATTCACGCACACGCTTAAACACAGACAAATCGGGAAGAGCAGACGAGCCCAAAGGGGTTCGTCACACCCTCCCCCTTACAAAGCTTAAGGCTATACAAAACAACAGTAGATCTACACATAGAACAGTCAAACCACCAATTTGTCACAATAGCTATCCAACCAATCATTATCACCACTACTATCACCAGTGAGACTCAAGTAGCAATTTACCATACGTGACAAACGATCTAGTAAAGTGACTTTTGTGAATACTAAATACCTATCTGTTCTAACCCTACAACCAAAGTGTCTTTTGAAACATCAGCGAATCCCGGGCCCTGGGAGCCTAAAGACAAACAGGCAAGACAATTTTAATCTGGAGCGTGCAAAGCACATCCAATAACATTTTCACAGCCTTTAACAAGGACATGCTCTAAGTTGTTGAGAGACTCAAAGTTCTGCACCCTTGCTTGCAACACCTCTGGCCCTCGCCGGTCTCCCACCTCCTCAAGACATTCTAAGTGGTCAGGAGAGGAACCCAAGGAACCTGGGACACCAGCCATGAGCACAGGTTTAATCACCTTCAAATTACGTGTAAAGAGCTGTAAAGACCGATCTGTCTTCTGTTCATGTGCAAGCTCCTCACCAATGAGGGAAGTTTTTCCCACAAGAGCCAGGACTCCGGAGCACCACAAGCTTCCCCATCCACATTCTGCTCTTTGGCAGCGCGGAGGGCAGCTCGTGTGATCACGCAAGCAGCAAAGACTTCAGGTGGGTTTCCCTGCCAGAACATCATGCTCCTCAGGGAGAGAGGGTGTCTCTCAAATCAGAAGAGGTGGTGTGGAACTGGCAAACACATGGCTTCCGGCTAAATTGTTCCCAATCACGACCGTGACACCATCTACAGGCAAAGTTGGGCACAAACATAAGGTTACTTCCCCCTGCACTAGCTGTGACTGCAAGTTCACCCTATGCAGTGGAAGAGAAAATGTGCGAGGACCAAAACCACAAATCAAAACAGTTTTCTCCGTATCAGAATAAACATCAAATGGAAGGACGGAGCATAACACAACAGACTCTGAAGAACCAGTATCCCTCAGGATTTTAACTGGAACTGTGTCTGTACTCCCAGGTAGAGAAACAAGACCATCAGAAATAAAAGGCAAATAATGGCTTGGAATCAAACAGTCCTCATTTTCTAACTTCGAACAAACACCTAAAAAGCTGCTTGGACCATACTTTTCAGGAGTAGCACGCGGTTTAGCCTTCTGTTTAAGGACAGGGCCGTCTGACTTCCAATGTCCTTTGTCAAGGAAATAATTACAGACTCTGGTAGCATCATACCTGGTAGCAGGTTCTTGTCTGCCAGCCGGCCACCCCTCCCCCTCTACGGGAGGTGGGTAGACGGCAGGATAAACATCGTGCGGGTATGGCACAGGACCACCTGCGCCACTCTGATACCAGTCAGGCCTTCCACGACTCATGATTCAAGCTTTATGTATCAATTCATAATCATCTGCTAAAACTGCAGCTTCAGACACATTTGACAAGTCATGCTCACTTATGTAGGTAGCTAGTTGAACAGACAAAGTGCTTGTGAACTGCTCTAACACCATTAGACAAGTTAAACAACACCAACTCCACAAGTTAAACAACTCATCACAACCTTGAACATAAGAGGCAGAGCACCAACGCTGGCACTGTAACTTTAAATCCTGCGCAAACTCAACACATGTTTGGTCTAGGCGTTTTTTCAGGCTACGAAAGCGTTGTCTGTAAGCCTCTGGAACAAGAGAGTAGGCTTTCAAAACAGCAGACTTAACTTTCTCATAATCACGGCTGTCTTCAAGTGACAATGCAAAATACACACGCTGGGCCTTACCCCTAGACACACTGTAGCATGAGGGTACGATCAGTATCTGGCCAGCCCTGTGCATCAGCCACACGTTTAAACAAGCCAAAGAACGAATCCAAATCTGTCATTAAAAGGAGGCATCAAACTCAAATTAGAGGATATGTGAAATCTTGGAGAAGGAGGAGCCTCAGAATTGTCAGACCTCAATTTGCCTGCAGCAATCAAGTCTAAACGCTTAAAGCCCCATAATGGAGTTTTTCCCTTGGAGCTCCCCCTTAAGGTTTGGAGGTATTTAACGTTTACTTCAGTGTCGTAAATACCCAGTTACGATAGATGCAGCCTCGCATACACTTGTATTGATGACCAGACGAAGTCAGAAACCAACAAATTATGTCAACCGATAAGGTAAGAATATTCAGATTTTACATAAATATGACTGCATAGTTTTATTCATTGTGATATCGGAGATGAATGCTAACATAACTAAAAGAATGACAACATTTAGTTTAGATGAAACACTTAGTAACATTTAGTTTAGATGAAACACCGATCGCATCTACTAAAATAGGGTGACCTGACTTGTCGGATATTTGTGTTTATCTGGGTCTTTCACGAACTAGTTATTACGCCCTTACAAGGTTTGGAATCTCCCTTACGTTTCACCTTCTTGCGCGAGCTCTGACTGTAGAGAGAACTGTCAATGGTCGATAGCCTTGTCAGTGCTGGCAGATAATTAATACGATAATAATCCTCTAAATACGATCATTCTGAGCCTTTGGTAAATTTCGTCGCGGAGGGGGGGGCGCGGGGTCCGGCATGCTATACACTACCCTACCCCCTCCCCCGCGACGAAGTGTCCTCTTTTCACAAACTCATGTCTGGTCACCCTAACTAAAACTACATATCTCCGTGAGACAGGGATGACACTGATAAGGCTACAGCCTATTCTTTCATTAATTATATAGGCAGGGATGTACATCACAATACATCAATTTTCGTTGTTTTATCGACATAGGACAGATCACAATAGCTAACGTCAAAGACAGTAGTAACAGTTTATTATAACACTGTATTAGCTAAATTCGAAAGGATAATTCATGTATGGCTAATGGTGTATGAGGTTTGGATGTCAACAAGTTTTTTTCTATGGTTTTATTGCAGGAATCGACGTCATTGTCAACATCTGCCTCTTCTGAGGTAGAGACAACCCAGGATGGAGGAACAGACCAGAGGAGCAGACGGGGGAGGGGAGGTGTGAGCAGGGGAGGTAGAGGCAGACATAGAGGCGTTAGGGCCAGAGATAGTGACCCAGATGACCTGATAAGGCTACAGGAGCTAAAGGAGAGAAGAACAGCTGAAATACAGGTTTTATTATTTGTCAACAACCCTCCATGGAAATATTTATCAGTTGCCAAAAGTATAAAATAAAATAATAACAAAACAAGGCTTATGTTTTAGACAAAGGTTTGTTCCCTAACCAACCAACCAAAAGATGAGCTACTGGACATGGTGATGTCCAGACTACCAGGCCTGATGTTTGACATCTTGACCTTAGAGGTTCCCCAAAGATCTGATGTCCCGGATGGGGGACCTTTACATTGGTGCACCTGCAGTAATTGCAGGGAGATGACAACAGACCAAGAAAGGCTCTGCTGCCGCCAGGCCCCTGAAAACTGCGTTAGCAGCATGGCACATATGCAGTTTTATGTTCTTGACCCGGGCGTTTTACGGCTGGCACAGGCTGCATGGAACGATGTGTTTGCTGTTGATGACGAAAACAGGAACCAGGGGTGGAGCAGCGACAGTACAGACATGCGGCATACCGCCAATTTGAACTGTGGCAGCATGGCCGCTTGGGTGAAGGCAATAGGGTTATTATTCCAAGCTGCTGCATTTGGAAGATAAGAACTGCATTTCCTGACCCCTTGGGTCAATATGTTGGCTTCAGGGTGCGTCGTTTGATGTAAATATGTAAATAGTTTTGTTATTGTGGTGGCCAATACTAAGTCTTAAACTATTTTCACAATCAGAAAGTCAAGACAAAGGACGTGTTGTTCCAACAGATTTACTGTAGTACATTAAGCCACAGCAAAGAGATGTATTCCGGAAATAGATCTGCCACATTACATTCGCGCCAACATCTTTAAACCTGTAATTAGCACCTCCCATCTATGTTTTGCTTGGTTGACCAATCCAGCCAATTAAACCTGACCTCTCCATTCTGACCCCACCTAAATCAAAGACTTCCATGGTATATAATACCACACCCATTTTTACCTTAGGTCACTCCAAGCTACGCCCTCTTATTTTAAATCTCTACCTCATCTGAAATGTAACCCAAAGCTAATCTTTACACTCATTCAACAGGTATCTGGTAAAACTATCCCTTATTCATATGAAAATATCCCACATATTCCCCCCTTTGTGTCTATATGGACACACTAAACCATATTTTCATAACTCTATCAAATACACACTATCAATCTACCATATGATGAAACAAGTACATTTGAACTCCTATACATCAAAACCCAGTTTTAGCATTATTTTAAACAGTCCATCCACTTCATCTAACTCCATATTAATACCCCCATACAATACAACAGTCTCACTAGGGTGGTCCTAGATGAGCATACAGTAGTGTTTACAGAACATACAAAATGTAATACAACCAGAATCCTGTTGTGTATGCAGTGTTGTGCGTTTTGTTCAGTCTCCATTCACATGGATAAACTTAGGTGTAACAATATCAGTATCCACATTCTGGTGTTCCTTTACTCCTGAGATGCCATGCCCCTATCCCCACAGATGAGAACAAAAACCTTCTTATTTTAAGGTAAAAACTGGACCCATTGCCCTGTCCTGTACAGCGACACCTGCATTCCGCAGGCTGTGAAAGGCAACCATGCACATCCTCTTTTCCATCAGTTTCTGAACGCAGTGTTGTGTAAAATATAAAGAAACATACAAAAATACAATACAAACAAACATACAGAAAACCAAACATTAAAACAAACAAAACAAGCAATACAAATATAAACAATACACATCCAGTTATGTATGCAATGTTATGCAAGTGGTACAGTCTTAATATGTATGAATGTTCTGCGTGCTGTTGTAGAATTGTTATGGATGTCCCACAACAAACATCTTCTTATAAGTTCCACTGATGAGGTCCTCCATCTGAGTCTGCCGGAAAGCCTCCTCTGACCATGTTCCATCAGTTTCCTTTCCCCAAGGGTAGACACATCCATCCACTGCAGTATGTCCATGACCTTGGCAGCCCTTCACCCAGGTCCAGCTGCTACATCTGAATGGTCCCCACTCCAACTCAGCTCCCTTGAATTGTGGTAGTCCCACCGCCTAGTGGTCCTGCAAAACAGTTAACACGATACAACACACTTAACCCCTTCACCTCTCAGCCCTATTGGCTGGAGACTCTTGTTTTAAGAACCTTAACCCATCACCAGTCTCCCGACTGGACCAGTCCATAAGCTTCCACCTGTATATATAATTCCAAAGATTAAAAACAATCTATACACATAATTTTCACATATTTCCTAGGCATACTTCCAAAGTGTGTAGTACGATATCCAGAGATTGCATTCCATAATTTCCCACATATGTCTTAATGTTATACTAAAATAATTCCCCAAATGCTTGATTAAAACAAAGATTCCCATATATAACATATACTTACCTTTAAGTTTGTGCTGAAGTCTGCTTCAGCAACTCCCCTTCGGCACACTCAGACACCCGTTCCTTTCATGACATTCACACTTCCAGCTGCATTTCGTCTCCAATCACACCCATGATTGTCTGCAGCTGACCCAACTTCAGTTCATCCATTCTCTCACACTCCTCCAGTTCACTCCTGTGTCCCAGCGCATGACTGCTCCGTGCAGCGCTCCTGCCTCATGTAGACTTAAAGATTCAGTAGTTTACCTAGTTACCTTACATATAATTATAGACCATTTTCATTTTCCCCATTAAGATTATCTATTTCCCCTAACTTTAACTCCTTAAATAAACTACCATCCATTCAGCTACATTATCTCCCCCACAGCTCATGACACTTCCATCTCTTAGCTTCAGTCCTGTCCTCAGACATACCTTAACCCATCATATAAACCCCATCCATTAATATAATATCTATATTTCCCTTGTCATATCTATACACTTATACCTTTCAGTATAACACATTCCAACTGGAACAATAAGATTCAGCGGCCAAATCCCTGGCATTCACTTATATATTTCCCGCTGAGCTCAGGTACCAAGTTATCCTTCATTCCCGAGCCATAAAAAGATTAAGAAGCATATCAGTGGGTATAACCTGTACCCACACCCCATAACATCCCCCAATGTTTGATCTCCACTCCTTTATTCCTTATTATAGATGCTACACACATAGCATTATGCAAAATTTCATCCCAAAACCTCCCATAAATAGGGTGACCAAAACCCCATTCATTTAATTTAATTTAATTTTCCTAATACCTCCCCCCTTACGCACTTAAAACATTTACATTTACATTTACATTTAGTCATTTAGCAGACGCTTTTGTCCAAAGCGACGTACAAGGGAGAGAACAGTCAAGCTAAGAGCAATAAAAAAGCATGGTGTAACAATAAATACTACTTTACATGAGAATTAGAAAAACAACAACCTAGAAAAGAGGAAAAAGAAGTGCAGGAATGTAACTGCTGAAGTGCAAGTTAAGCGCTAGTCAGGTGCCAGTTAGGAGGGGAGGTGCTCTCTGAAGAGTTGGGTCTTCAAAAGCTTCTTGAAGGTAGAGAGGGACGCCCCTGCTCTGGTAGTACTAGGCAGTTCGTTCCACCAACGTGGAACTATAAATGAAAATAGTCTGCATTGCCGTGCTTGCACGGACGGCAGTGCCAAACGACGCTCACTAGACGAGCGCAGCGTCCTGGGTGTAACATTTGCCCTTACAAGAGCATTTAGGTAGGTGGGAGCAGAACCAGTAAGCACTCTGTAGGCAAGCATAAGTGACTTGAACTTAATGCGAGCAGCTACTGGCAGCCAGTGGAGCTCGATGAGTAGCGGGGTGACGTGTGCCCTTTTCGGTTGGTTGAACACCAGACGCGCCGCCGCGTTCTGGATCATCTGTAGTGGTTTCACCACGCAAGCCGGCAGGCCCGTTAGGAGGGCGTTGCAGTAGTCAAGGCGGGAGCTCACCAAGGTTTGCACCAGCAGCTGGGTGGCATACTGGGTTAGGTACGGCCTGATTTTGCGGATGTTGTATAGCGCAAAGCGGCACGACCTGGAGACAGAGGCGATGTGGGCCGTGAAGGTCAGTTGGTCATCAATAATGACCCCGAGGTTTCTTGCTGTTTTGGATGGAGCAAGAGATAAAGAGTCAGTATTGATCTTGATGTTGTGGTGGATGACCTGTTTGGCTGGGAAGACCATCAGTTCCGTTTTGGCCAGGTTCAGCTGAAGGTGGTGATTTTTCATCCATGTGGATATATCAGCGAGACAGTCCGAAATCCGCGTCGAGACCGTGGTGTCCTCAGGAGGGAAAGACAGAAACAGTTGAGTATCATCGGCATAACAGTGGTAGGAAAAACCATGCGAGCGGATGATAGGGCCCAACGAGGTGGTGTAAATGGCAAAGAGAAGTGGTCCCATCACCGAGCCTTGGGGCACCCCAGTGGTGAGGCGGTGAGGTACAGACAGCTGACCTTGCCATGACACGTTGAACGAGCGCCCAGTGAGGTAGGATTCAAACCAGGAGTGCGCATTGCCAGAAATGCCCATACTTGACAGTATGGACAGAAGGATGCGGTGGTTGACTGTATCAAACGCAGCTGATAAGTCAAGCAGGACGAGAGCCGAGGATTGAGCTGCTGCTCTAGCTGTTTTTAAGGCCTCCATTACAGACAAGAGGGCTGTTTCGGTGGAGTGACCGCTTTTGAAGCCAGACTGGTTCGGATCGAGGAGATTGTTCTTTGACAGGAACTCGGTGACCTGTTTGGAAGCTGCCCTCTCAATGGTTTTAGATAGGAGCGTGAGAAGTGAGACCGGTCGATAGTTTTCCACCTGAGTGGGATCGAGAGACGGCTTCTTGAGCAGCGGCGTTACCCGAGCCACTTTGAAAAGAGAAGGAAATGTTCCAGAATTA
This sequence comes from Clupea harengus, assembly GCF_900700415.2. NCBI lineage: Eukaryota > Metazoa > Chordata > Actinopteri > Clupeiformes > Clupeidae > Clupea > Clupea harengus. The sequence continues at coordinate 111,538 of NW_024879628.1, read as the reverse complement.
AATGAAGCATTAATCACCTGTGTTATTGCCGGTAAGACGGCAGGCGATAAAACTAAAAAGTGCGTGCACATGAACAAAGCAGATAACATGTATAGAGTTGCCATCTGGCCACAATAGCAGCTCCATAGTTTACCAAGCCTGCAGTTTACCCCTCTTTTAAATCAATTTGGTCGTATCCCTTGAAATAATTACATCACCTATGTACATTATATCTTTATCACTAAGTTTGGCTATAAATTAATTGCTGAAACACTATCTCGCAGGAAACCCTGCCCACATGGCTTATCAAAGCATAAAGACTCATTATAATAACAAAGGATCTTACCTTGGTTACTATAACCTGGCTTGAATACTAAAATCACCCCACTCACACCATATACCAATACTTCAAAGGGCATGTCACTCCTTCCTATCGCCCATCCCCCAATGCAAATACAAACAAACCATTCTGTTCCTGCGGCTCCTCAGCCCAAACCACTTCAGAAGGTTCCACCAAATCTGTAAGAGACACTTAAAAACCATGTTATTTTCATATATACTTTCAAGGTATTAACACAAAACCCCACACAATTCCTCACATCAATCTAGATATCAGCCATCTAACTCCATCCCCAACCTTTCCTATTCCCTTAATCTATAAATGCATATGTAATTACCCTTTTTTAAATTTTATTTCAAGAAATTATCTAATGTTTTAAACCCTAATTTATTCATTTTAAAAGTCCTTATCTATAGCCCATTCTAACTTTAACTTTTCTTTCTACAAAACATACCTCCATATACCCCTTTTGCCTCCTGCTCTTGCTTATCAGTTAACCCCTTTGTCATATTAATTACTTCCAAAACTCTCTCCTCAACCCCCTCTAGGCTCTATCAATCATACTCACCTCCATAAGGGAAGACCCCTGGATTCACCCAGTTGTGGCTGGTAATCTCCCTGTTCCCCCACATTCTGTTATTTATAGCAATGTCTGAAGATATGTCCTAGTTCGCCACACGCCCAACACCTCTGTGGCCCATCTCTTTGGTTCTGACCTCTTCCAACACCTCCTCTGCCTCTGCTTCTGCCTGATCCGCCGCCTCTGTATCTGACCTGAATATGCCCCCACTTTTGGGCCTGACGCTGCGGATAAGGCTGAGGTGGCCGTTCCCAATATGGCATCTGTGGTGTAGTACCATGTGCTACCTGAGGAATGGGTGTCGGCTGCTGTATTGCCAATGGAGAAGATCCTGAAGCAAGCATTTTACCTTGCCCCAGGTCCTGCTTAGGTGCCTGGGCAATTACACCTAACTGCGGTGCTTGTATTTCACCCTTTTTTGTCCCTTCATCATTATCCAACTGGTTCTGAACCAACTTCCTCTGTCTCTCCACATGTTGTTTTTCCAAATCAGCATCAACCTTCCTTTGTAAATTTACATAATGAGTTACAGCATCTCTGAACTCAGTTTTCAGCATAGATTCAATCCGATAATCATTCTCTAGTTTATTTTTTAGCTGATTCTGGAAGGGCTTCAATTATGGCCTTCCTCATCATATGCCTAAGCATCTGATTGTTCTCTGGATTCGTCTCCATCCTCATTTGCCAGTCTGCCTCCACTCTTTCCACAAACACAGCAGGATTCTCGTCTGCTCTAATCTTATTGACAGACATACTTGCCAAAGAAAAAGCGTTAGGGTAAGCATCCCTCAAACATCTCCACACAGCATTCCTATAGTTATCGAATGCCACCTCATCAATCAATGGATCACCCATAATCCTTCCCAGTCCCACTTTATTGAGAAGTGAAGTACTCGTCTCTCTGGTGAGAATCTGACTCAACAATGCTTTTATATCACCTACAACCAAACGCTTTCCTACCACCTCAGATTCCAGCTTTTCAATCCAAATCCCAGCTCCCTCTTGTAAAATAGGAAGTCTAAATATTAACCCATCTAAATCGGTGTGACCCCACGGTTGGTAATGAGTTACATTACCTTTTGTTATTAAGGGCATAATCAAATCCGCTGATCTAACTGAGGCCTGCATCCCATCCCTCTCTCTCTCTTCCTTCTCCTTTTGCATCAAGAAATGTTCTAACTGTTTAAACTTACGTTTAACCTTCCTCATCTCTGTTCTTTGTTTTTCCAACTGTAATCCCATTCTAAACATCTCCTGATACCCTGTGGTTAAGTGGCCATCATTCTTACCTTCCTCCACCATTTCTGACACCAAGGGGGGTCTCCCCAACCTTGCCACTACTCCTGAATCAACTTTGATGCCTGGATCAGACAACAACTGGCCAGGCAAAGGGTCCTTTGTCACCCCGGTATCTTCTCCAAACAAAACATTCTTCTCACCTTCACCCAGATCAAACAATCTCCGGGCCATCTGCCCCTCTCCAGCCTCCATCTCATCTTCTGCTCTTCCCATCTCATCTGCAGATTGTGCTAAAAGTCTCCCATGCTCCATATCCTTCTCTTTAGCCAATTTCATAAAAGCTGTTAAACTATGCAACTCCTGCTGTTTCTTAATTTCTCTCTTTCCACTTTTATCCTTATTCCTGTAATTTAATATATTTTCTTGCATTTGAATAACTAACGCCAGGTCACAAGCTCCCTGGGTCGGCCACGGAGTTGTATGACTTTTGGTTCTTTTTGACCACTTCTTACAGTGATGCCTTACCACCTCTTCATCTAATGAATATAATTTAATTACTGCCTCTAAAGGCGTACATGGTTGTACTTCTACTACGGCCATCTCAAAATAAAATTCCTAATTCAACTCTAACCACTGCATGTGAAATTTGAGGAAACCACCCTCCCCCTTTCTTATCACGCTCTCTCTCGTGCTGCTTGCCTGCACAAAGAACAAAAGAACTTTCAGCTCAAATCTTATCAGATAGCACTCAACCAAGTAACCCTAAACAACTATACAACAATACTTTTCGTTAGTATTATATGCTATCTGCAACTATCAGCATTTAGTTAATACCACCAACAATTATACCCAATATACATCACGCATATATTCCACCAAGGAACAATTCCGTATTCTTAAAATGTAAACAAACCCACGTGTGATACTCACAGATTACCGCCAGCCAGGAGCATTCGCCAAAATGTATTATGCTATCCAATATTTATTTAGTTGTACTTCATTCAACCTTTCAAGCACCTTATTTATGTAATAACTACTTTATATATTTCTAGAAATAATTATGCATCTTACCTTATGCGTGCTTGGAGCGTCTTTCATGCTCCCCTCCGTTACCCACGTGGTTTGTGTCTTCAGTTAAAGGCCACTCTCAAAGTGAACTCGCATCTCTCTCGCGTGAATCCAAATCTGTTTAGCTAGAAGTGCACTCCACAAACCACTTGTTAACATTTACCGAACTTTTCCTGTGAACAAAACGTATTCAAACATCCTACACACGGCCATCATTTAGTAAAATGTCCATCCGCTTTCCTTCACCGTTCAGCACGCCCAACACGATAACTGCTCACCAAAACCTAAAAAGTCTCATTAACACGAGAATCACAAAATCATTCAAGAAGAAGTTAGTCAACTTTACAAACTAGTTCATACCAATGAATCGGATTGTTATCTTCTATGGTTTCATTAAATATACACTCACAATTCCAATATCATTTCAACGTTAGCCATTACGTGAAAACTCTTTGAAAACAAAGCAAGTCTTTCGGACAAAGCTTTGTCTCCGTTTTCCACAGCCCCGTGAGCTGGATATAACACCAAAACAGTTTATTTCCACAGATCTGCAAACTGGCTATTAACCTTTAAAACAGTTTCTTTCCACAGATTTGCAACTGGAATTAACCTCTCCATTTTCCACAGCTCCGTGAGCTGGATATAAACCTAACCTTTTATTTCCACGTCTTATTTTAAACCAAAACAGTTTCTTTCCACAGATCTGAAAACTGGAATTAACCTTTAAAACAGTTTCTTTCCACAGATCTGCAAACTGGAATTAACCTCTCCGTTTTCCACAGCTCCATGAGCTGGATATAAAACAGTTTCTTTCCACAGATCTGAAAACTGGAATTAACCTTTAACCCTAACCCTTATACCTTAAATATGACTATTCCGTTAGAACATCACGTCCAAAGCTGATTCTGCGGTTCTTTTTTGGAGGATTCTAATCGGACTACATTGCCTTCCACGTGAACATGAATCAGCCAGCACTCATCAATAAGCAAACCCTGCTTACCTGGTTAAATGGCGCCCCTAACAGAATACGAGTTGATTCAAATCACGTTTACGCAGTTCGTCCAACATCCTGTTTCCAATCCCGTCGAGGTCTACCAAATATGTGGTGGCCAATACTAAGTCTTAAACTATTTTCACAATCAGAAAGTCAAGACAAAGGACGTGTTGTTCCAACAGATTTACTGTAGTACATTAAGCCACAGCAAAGAGATGTATTCCGGAAATAGATCAGCCACATTACATTCGCGCCAACATCTTTAAACCTGTAATTAGCACCTCCCATCTATGTTTTGCTTGGTTGACCAATCCAGCCAATTAAACCTGACCTCTCCATTCTGACCCCACCTAAATCAAAGACTTCCATGGTATATAATACCACACCCATTTTTACCTTAGGTCACTCCAAGCTACGCCCTCTTATTTTAAATCTCTACCTCATCTGAAATGTAACCCAAAGCTAATCTTTACACTCATTCAACAGGTATCTGGTAAAACTATCCCTTATTCATATGAAAATATCCCACATTATTTATGTTCAATGTCAAAAAACATGTACAGTTTGATGTTCGATGTTCATTGTTTTTTATTTACATATGAATGAAAATATTTCTTTTTACGACTCTTGAATTATTTGCAAATTATTTACATGCACAGCTATGAAAGAATGGAATAGTTTAGAATTCACTTTGGGCACCACCCTCTCCCCGTGAAACCTGAGCCGCGACAAGTTCAGATGTGGATGGAGGCTGCGTTGCGGCAAGCAGGCCTTAGACCCTGTATTCTGGGAAGGCCTTCTGCAGGTCTGGAATGTAATGGTAGCCTTTGCTCTCCTTCAACACATATACACTCCAGCGCTTGGACTTCTTGTTGAAGTACCGTCTGTACCTAGTAAAGTAAAGTAATTGCACAATTCCACAACTGTTTAGGTAAGAACTAATGAATTATTTTTGGTAGTACACTACTGTTATAGCAAAGCTTACATTCGGTGTCCATCCTTGCCACGTGCAGGAATGCGGTGGTTGTGATAGTTGTAATCGATTGCTGCAATCAATGTCTGGGTTTTGTAAATGGAGGCTGTAGGCAAACCGCTTTCCTGCATACATGAGTATGTGGTTTTGGAAATTCTCCAAATCTGAAGTTGTCCTGAAAAACACATACATAACCCGAAAGGCCCAGTCAGTGACACACTTCTCACCACTAGATGCTACTCCAGGAAAAGTATCAGATGAGGCTTCATTTCAATTTCAATTCTAAGCAGCTGATTTTGCACACAAAACAAACATGAAAAATCAGCCAGAGTTATACAATTATTGTATTTGTAATGGTTCTACAAGACAGACAAAAAAGTTCAGAAATATGATCATAAGTGCTTGTGTGTATGTGCAAATTTATGACAAATACTAGCATTTGCATAACTATAGGGGCATACCTGAAACGTTTTGTTGTTCTGGAGTTTCTTGTATGTCCTCATCTGGAGGATTGGGTGTTGCCACATCAAGCACGGCTTCATCCATGCTTATCATCAGGAGTTGGTTGATGTTGGCAGTCATAGCTGGGGCACTGCAAAGCAGCAAGATATGTACATAGAATCAATTTGAAGATCAAAAAGAAACAACTGCATCATGTTCTCCTAAAACGTTGTCTTCTCCTGAAAGACCAAAATATTTGTGATTATAATAACAACCCTTCAACATAGCAGTAGTTCAACCTGAAATGCAACTAGAAACTGAAACATACCGTAGATGAAGAAAAGGACTATAGTCTTCATCAGAGCTGTCCCGATCTTCTTCCAAGCCCTTCTGATTAGGATCCTCCCAGCAATCATCCATAAAAATTATTTACAAAATACACACACACAACACCATAAACTTGAAGTACAAAAGAACATGAACTAAGATGGTTTCATGTGCAAGACTTACATGCTATTCCTCATATAATTCGCCTCCTCCTCATCCAGAGAGTCATGCTGCTCCTCTTTAGCAATGCTCAAGGAGTGCATGCTGTGAATATAAAACGAATCTAAATAAATATATTCATCAACAAAACAATGCATTACGGTCGCAGTTGTAAGACGAACTCACCTAGATTCTAGCACACCAACCGCTTCGGTTTCTTTGCCCAACGGTTGAACAACTTGCATAGCGAATTCTTTGTCCCTGATTCAAAAGATAAATAAGTCAGTCACAACTTACAATTAGGGTTGGGTACCAAGAACCGGTACCAATATGGAACCGGTTCCAATACAACCGGTACCTACCCGGACCGAAATGCAACGCAGATTTCGGTGCTTCATTTCGGTGCCTGAGCCAATTGAACACGGTCGCTAGGCAGATTCTGTGGGGCACATGTAAAACTGCCCCAGCTCCCAATGTAAACTTTGTCCTGTGTCGCTCAAGCTCATTGGTGTTTTCATAGCAACAGTCTTATCTGATAAATGCCGAAATGAAGCACCGAAATCTGCGTTGCATTTCGGTCCAGGTAGGTACCGGTTGTATTGGAACCGGTTCTGATATGACAGTGAAGAGCAGGCAAGCACAAACAAAACTAGCCATCAACCTTTTAACAGAGAAAATACCGAAAGGTAAACGGTCAAAAGTGTGGCTGTATTTCGCACAAAAAGATTCAAACATCGCGACGTGCAGCAAATGCAACAAAATAATTGCGTGAAAAGAGGGGAGAGAAGGCAAGAGTCAACGGCAGATCAGCAACCGAAGACTGAAAAATATACGGAGATGACAGCTAAACTACCAACGGTAGTCTCTTAAAGGGGCAGTACACATTTTCTAGTACTCAGTGTGTTCAAGTAACAAGAGTAACTATAAACAAGATAGAAAAGATAGGTATAAACAAATCATAAAATGGTGAAATTTCATGAAATAAATGCAAACAAAATAATACATTTTTGACTCCAAAGGCCAATATGCTCATATTTTTGCAAAAGAAGTTTGAAGCTGTTTTTTGTATTTATTGATATTTATTTATGTATACTATACGACAATTCAACGTGACGTCACAACAACAAATAACTTACTTCCGGGTGGCTAACGTCGCCCCTGCCCATAGTAAACCTTAGCAAACCAACAGGATTTTCCATGTAATTTAACCAAGCTATTAACACGTTTAATCATAATTGTGAATATGATAACAACACGTTTTATGAGTATGATCTTGTGAACTGAAAAAAGAGATGTTTCCGATGTCGTTGCTGTTGATATTTGTTAGTGAGTAACGGTCATATTGTAACGGTTTATTGTATCAAACTCGTAGTGACTGAGATCGCTACAATATCCAACTTAACGATGAACAATTTTCAGGACTGTTTGTAGCTTTCCAGCTATCTGTCTGGACACAAGAATGTTTCCATACAGATATTAATAAAGTACCTATCTATCTATCTTATTGACAGTATTGAAAACTTTGTCATTGTATTGTAGATGAGCAGTTTTGAGGGTTTGTGCTCGACAGTGGTACAGAAGTCGTTTAGTAATCAGAAGGTTGCTAGTTCGATTCCCTGTCGAAGCGTCCTTGAGCAAGACACTGAACCCCTAATTGCTCCTGATGTGCAGTGTAAATGTAAAATGTGTATACATTGTAAGTCGCACATATGTAAGTCGCTTTGGATAAAAGCGTCTGCTAAATGACTAAATGTAAATGTAAATGTCTTAACAGATGTGGTTGGACTGGAGTTAGCTAACTCAGGTCCCTGGTGTTGTGATTGGGCAAAATCAGTGTGGTCAGCATCAGGGTTTGACCGACCTGCATTATCAAAAAAGATTAAGTAACCGTATCATAGCCAAGCCAGATCACGCCACTGTGTGTGGTTTGTTTATTTACAACAACGGGACTAGCATTCTCACGCTAGCAAGCTTGCACGATATGCTACCCAACGTTATGCTACCGTTATGCTACCCAACAGCAACCCAACAAAAACGTTTTATAAATGACCTGTGAGAAAATGTCTTCCGCAAATCCGGTCATGAGTGGTTGGTTGCCAGCCTGTCCACAATTTGGTACCGTTAGATGCAACGAGACCGCCCGGTAAACGTACTAAGGCTGGATGTGTGCTAGCGTTATCCACCCGTCTTAGTCTCTGTATCCAGATGTTCTGTTGGGTCGATTTAGATTTTACCGTGGGAAAACGGAAAAAGCCTAAACCTAATCCTTTACATTCCTTGGTACATCTGGTATTACAACCCCAAACACAACACGTTTTCGGGATGATGTTAATCGATTCGTAAATTAACTACTATTGTACTGTCCTCGTTGAAGTGTGATAACTTCAACTAGACAGCGAGCTAAACTCTCTTATATTCATAAAGATGAAGAATGTCTTGTATTCTTGTTTGCAGATTTATTCTTCAAATTGTACTGAATCCACAACAATAAATTCAAGTGATCAAAGGGTGAAAGAGTAAACTAGAACACAAAAAGCTAAATGTTGCAATTAGCCAAGTCACCTAGTTCCATGAAGTAAAGAAAGCACATGTTAAGCTAACTGTTAACATTTCCTAATAGCATCCACGTTTTAACATTGCCTTTTTTAGCATTATAACTACGTTTTTAAACAATGAAATGAACTTAGTTATAACAAGATACAGCGATGCCTCTGCTGGGGAATCAACCTGTAAGAAGGAATCTCTACTGTGTAATGACTGTCAGCCTGCCGTTTCTACATTATTCTGAACAATTTTACCTGCCTACTTCCTGCACGGCTCAAAATTACAACGTCAAAATCAAAGTCTGGATGAAATTGAAATTTTTACAAATTCGACAATTCAAATTAAATGCCTGGAGGCAGAACAACTATAAACTACTATGCTATGCTACCAACTGTTGACAGGATGACAGTTAGCCACCAGGAAGTACCTTGGCAACCTTTGTTTACAAACATTCTGATTAGGTCTATAAACTGTTGTTTACAGTTAATATAATGTTCATAGTTTGAAGTTAAAAAGTTTGAAGCTGTAGTTGGAAGCCAAGTGTTTTGTATGTATTTATATTTATAATATACTTTAAACAGTTCATATATTGTTCAATTTGAAGAAAAAAATATTGCCTTGGCAATAAAAAAAGCCTTTCTTTAATGTCGTCAATCGTCGCTTTGTGCTTTAAAAAAAAAAGTAGCGGTTCAGGCACCGTTTAGGCACCGGTATCGTTTTAAAAGTATCGGTTTAGCACCAGTATCGGAAAAAACCCAAACGATACCCATCCCTAATTGTGTACTTTCAGATACATATCTGTTTGTACAGGCCTCATCGACAGCATCTGAGAGGGTTTTCTCCTGTGCAGGTCATGCGATTAGTCAGGAAAGGTGTCGCATTTTGCCGGAGAAGGCAAATATGCTGATATTTCTACAAAAGAATTGCTGAAGTATTGAAGCTGTGTACAGAGTGTGTGTATTGAAGCTGTGTACAGAGTGTGTGTGTGTGTTTTGTATTTATTTAAGTATAGTCTAAACTTTTGTTAACAGTTCATATATTATTTAAGTTTTAAGTTAAAAAGTGTTTTGTATTAATTTATATATATAAGCTACTTTAAAGAGTTCATATATTTGGCAATAAAAAAAGCCTTTCTTAAATGTCGTCAATCGTAATTTTTTATTTTTTATAAAAGTATCGGTTCCGGCACCGTTTAGGCACCGGTATCGTTTTAAAAGTATCGGTTATGTACCGGTATCGGATAAAAACCAAACGATACCCATCCCTACTTACAATGTCCTGCATGGCTGGTTTAGAAACGCAGTTCTAAGATACATACCCATCTCGGTCGGACTCTTCTGAAATACTAGATACAGGCGGTGGTGGTGGTTGTGCATGTCCCTTGCTGGGAGTAGACGTTCCCTACCACTTTTGATAGAAAGAACCAATTCAGTATGTTTGCCGCTACATCTTTATATATGTTTTCACAAATCACGGCATTCAAGTCAGGTAACACACAAGTAGCATACTAAGCTAACGAAACATGAACCACAGACCAACTGGCTGTAAGGGTGTCACGTCAGAGCCCGGACCTGCACCAGCCACGGCCCCGTTGGTTTCCACTTGCTCACTCTCACCGGAGTACTGATCACTTACACCTGTCCTCACTCACCTGCACCGCGTTTACACTCACCTGGTTCCTAATCACCCACACCTGTCACAGCCCCTACATATACCTCACTCTCCCTTCACGCGGTGTCTGGTATCGCACTTCAAACGGAAGCACTCCCACTGGATTTCCCGCGACCTGGCTTTTCGAAGGATTATGTTCTCTGCAATCATTGTTAGTTTCAGTTTAGTTCCTCTCCTTAGTTCCTGTTTTGAGTACAACCTTAGTTATAGTTTAGTTAAGTGTCTTGCCGAGTGTGACTCATGTTTTGTTTGCCGCAACGGCGTGTTCTGTTATAGTTTGTTCATTAAGAGGTTGCCTCTGCTTTATTTAGTTCGGCGATTAGATCGCGAGTGCCACCAGTGCCCAGCAGTGCTACGCGCCTGCACCCCTCCGAGGGTTGAGACTGTTGTTGAGGATTCTCCCGCAGCCTCTCTGTGTTTGTATCAGCATCTCTGTGTCTGCAACCTGTTGTCTGTCCTGTATGTTCCTGGCTGTCTCCGTGTGCAATAAACTCTGTTCCAAGTATCCAAAACTTGAAGTCTGTTTGTTCCGTGACAAAGGGAATGCTAACAGACAAAGTCAACTATCGCTAAATTCCTTGGAAATATCTGGAATATCCTGAGACTAGTGGAGCTTGGGTGGCAAGTTAGCCAGATAGCGATCACAATAACATTACAAAGAAGTCTATACGACGTTATTACTAGCTACTCGATTATTACTAGCATCGTCCAAGCGTGTTATAACAAGATGTCTGGTATCGCTAACGAGATGTCTTGATAGCGGCTAAGCTAGGGTGACCAGACGTCCTCTTTTACCCGGGCGGACACGTTCTCTTTTACCCGGACAAAAAAGAGGACGTAAACCTAGCATCAATGTCCAAGCGTGTTATAATAGGGTGACCAGATTTGAGTTCGTGAAAAAGAGGACACTTCGTCGTGGGGGAGGAGGCAGGGTAGGCTAGTGTATAGCATGCTGGACCCCGCACCCTCCCCCCGCTACGAATTTGTCCTCTTTTTCACAAACTCAAATCTGGTCACTCTAAAGCCTAGCAAAACCTATTGAAATGTGCTTTCCTCGAGTATGACAAACTAGCAAGTCAACAACTTTGATAACACAGTCAAACATCAAGCAAGAGACAGTACAAACTACTTACTAATCCAGCAGAAAGATGGCTAGCTGTGAATCGAACTTGTATCCAAATGTGTCTTTCAGCTCTCGCCAACGAGTAAAAGCTGTTCCGATTGTGACCCTAGTCCGATCTCTTTTTCTCTTCTTTGCTTCATCAGACATTTTCTTCTTCTGTTTCTTTGGTGCGTTCTCCATGATGAATACTGATGAGACTTTGCTTGCTTCGCCATTAAAGCTGCGAGCGTGGACTGGCACTATATGACATTGCGTAATCACTGCCAGAAAGCAGGTCGAAGTACATCCGTCCCAGATCGGGCGGCCCCAGAATCCTACATAGCGCAGTTATTTCCCCACAGACCCCCGATGGCAATGGCGGAGGCGCAAATCGCCATATTAAAAGTCATTGTAGCGGCACAATTTTTTTCAAACTGTTATTTTAAGGTACAATTGCATAATGTTACTTTAATTTCACATTCAAATTTAGCCATTTCAAGGTCACTATCAACTTGTTTGCATTCCAACTGGAGACGAAGTAGTTCACGTTGCTGTTGATAGGTCAAAGAACTGTCTCCAGGCTGAGCTGGAGAAGGTAAAGGAGAAGCAGAAGAAGGCTTCTTAGAAGGAGAGGGAGTAAGCTCCTCAATATCCTTAGCTAAGAGACCCTTTAACACTAACCCTGCCCTCAGTGACTTTTTAAGACTTACTTTATTCCTTATCATTTTTGCTCACCTCAATTCCATAGTGAGTAGCAACCTGATCCAAATGGTCTTTAGTAAGACTATTAAACAATTCACAAGAGGGATTTGCAATAAATGTATCTACCTCAGTAGCCATTTCTGCTTAATTCAATGTACGAAACAACAAACAAAATGATCAAGTACAGTAGTAGCCGACAATTTCTGAATCAAAATAAATTCCCGCTAAAGAGAACCCAATTTAAATAACTCGTAGACCTCTCTTCACACGGGTACCGTGGCGGGTACTTAATGCACGCAACAAAAGCCCAGAGGTCCAGAAAGTCTCAGACTGAAACAAACCGAACCCTGGAATGTGCCCCCGAGACAACCGCTCTAACCACGTACCCCGTGACTGCGAAGACGTTATCAAAATGAAACACGTGAAGTAACAATAACCCGCAAAATCAAAACTTTCTGATCCTAGCAGGGAAAGTGTTTAAGAAACAGAATAACGAGGCTACTTACCCAAAAGTTTCAAGATGCGCTTTCAAGTTCAGCGATGCACACAAAAAAAAAGTATGCTCGCCAAGCAATGCAATCTAAATAAGGAGTTTACAAATAACACAACGTTTTTAGGCTGGCGCCAACGCGGAAAACTGCGTGCCGAATCAAACAAAGTTTACCAAAATACAAATACAAAGGCTATCAGTTTAGACAAGCCCCCACTTGTAACGACCTGGCTCTTAGGCCCGTTACAAGAAATCAAAAATATCGCAAACGCAATGATTTAATTGACGGTGTTCGGTGTTCTCTCACTCTCCTAACTCAGGAAGTCCAGGGTTCTTTATAGGCCACGGACACGCCTCCCAGGTGGATGATTATCGGCACCTGGAAGACAGAACGAAAACAGCCATGCACGCACTCAAATAAAACACATACGTATTCACGGGGCCCCTATAAAAGGGCAAGTTCGTCCAGCCAGGGCAGGGTTGGACGGGCGCAACCTTGTTTCTTCCCAGTCGCCCGATCAAGCGGTGTTCATCCCCACGACCATCTCCTGGGGGAAGTATGAACACTCTTGCCATGCTCTGGTAGATTCCGGAGCGGCAGGTCATTTTATTGATGGGACCCTAGCACGGAGGCTCAAGATTCCCCTAGTCACCCTCGAGCACCCCCTTACCATCACGGCCCTCGACGGTTGAGCGCTGGGGAACGGTAGAGTGACCCAAGTAACATCTCGGGTGCAGGTGCAGTCGGGGGATCATCGCAAGGAGATCGCATTGAATCTGATCTGCTCCCCAGTTTCCAGTGGTCTTGGGATTTCCGTGGCTTAACCGTCACAATCCCCACATCGACTGGGTGACTGGCCGCATCCTAGAATGGGGCCCTACCTGCCATGCCACCTGCCTCTTCGTGGACCCTCCGTTTGCACCTCCCAAACTATTTTCCTTATCCTGACCTGAGAGGATGGCTATGGATAGCTACATCAGGGACTCTCTGACTTCAGGTTTCATCCGCCCATCTACATCCCCAGCCGGAGCGGGTTCTTCTTTGTGGGCAAAAAGGATGAAACCCTGAGGCCCTGTATTGACTATCGGGGGCTGAATAAGATCACCATGCTCAACCGCTTTCCCCTGCCGCTGATGTCTTCCGCCTTCAATCTACTCCAGGGGGCAGTTGTCTTCACCAAACTGGACCTACGAAACGCCTACCACCTGGTCCGTATTCTGAGGGGATGAGTGGAAGACGGCATTTAACACACCATCGGGGCACTATGAGTATCAAGTTAAGCCTGATTTATGCTTAAGCGTTCTCAGAGAAACGCACGGACACGCAAGTGCAAGGGCCCCTTGCAAGCCCCTTGCGTGCGTCGACCGATTTTTCTAGACTCGCGTCAAAAAGCTACACAAGCCTCACGCAGCCTGCAAGGCTGTGATAGGATGTAGTCAACAGACAAGCAGACCATTCTGGAGTCTCACATTTTCGGTTTTCATAGCGTAATACCGCCATTTTTAAAAGCCAAGTTAAACCCAAGACGATTTTTTGAAGAGATGAATGCTATTGAAGAGCTTTTGAGTGAAGAAGTCCGAAAGTATGACCACCTATATAACTCGTCGTTGGCGGGTTATAAGGATGCTCAGATGGCCTCTAATTCATGGAGGGAGATCTCCTCCAACGTGGGTTTGGCGGTCAACGGGTGTTTGAAAATGTGGAGGAAACTGCGGGACAAATATGTCGATGCTGGGGGAAAAAAGTTCTTTCCTTCTCCTTTTTTTTATCCCTATCGTGGTTGGGTGTGCACATAAAACACCGTGCTACGTCGTCAAACTATGACAAGGTAAATATGAAGTTCTTGGTTTTTGAACAGCCTCTGTGTGTTCGAGCTAGTACGCTAGCAGTGTAATCAGATTGGGAGAGTTCAGTTGGAGTATGCTTAACATTTTGCAAACGGGATAAATGGTGGTAAAGAGATGTATAATCTCTAACCTTTGCCATTGTAGCTACAGGCTGTTTTCATACAGCTAAAGAACGGTGGGCGAGTATTGCCTACACATGTTTTCTATCTCGTCATTGTCGTTAGTAATCCATTCCATAAGACTCCTGGTCATAGACTCTAAATTCATGGTAAAAGAGCAACCGTCTGTTCTTAAAGTGCCCACATTGTTGATGTAAGGAATGCAGTTATGTTACTTTCACCATTGTAGCCATTTTGTTAACAGATCAGTTCGCACACTAGAAATAGCGGCGATTGCCTACACATGTTTTCTATCTCGTCATTGTCGTTAGTAATCCATTCCATAAAAGACTCCTGGTCATAGACTCTAAATTCATGGACAAAGAGCAACCGTCTGTTCTTAAAGTGCCCACATTGTTGATGTAAGGAATGCAGTATATGTTGTACTATGTATGTACTTTCACCATTGTATACCAACTATATGTATCACCAACTATATTTTCTTTTATTATCATGAACAGCCCTCAACTGCCAGCATGGCCATCAATGCACCGTCTCCATCCACCTCCTCGTTACCTGCTGCCTCCCTTCAGCCATCCACCTCCTCGTCACCTGAGGCCTCCCTCCAGCCATCCACCTCCTCGTCACCCAAGGCCTCCCTCCAGCCTTCCATCCCCTCACCCGAGGCCTTCGTCGAGGCAACCTCGACAGCTTCTCCCCGGCCTAGTTTACTGGCTGCATTCACCCCGTCCACCCCTCCAGCCTTCATGATGCCACCATCTCCTCTGTCCCACACAGGGAAAAAGGGGAAACGAAAGGGGGAGCAGGATGACCTCCACAATGAAAGGACGTCGGATTTGGAGGAGCGCAGACGGGCTGTGCTATCAATTGAGGGCATGGCATCCCCGGATAAATATGCCAGATTTGGCCAGATGATGGCGGACCTGGCGAGGTCAGCTGTGCCAGAGAAGCGTCAGGACATTGAACCATATGCTTACGCTACAGGGCGTAGAAGACATGTGCAATGTATAAATAGTTTTTTATTAATAGTTGGTTTGTGTTTTGTACTGTACTGTACTGTTCTTGTAGGAAGAACCTAGCCAAGGTCGAGCGAGACCCAAGAAGCGTAAAGGGCCCTTTGTTTGGAGTCCTAGGGCAGAGAGGGCCTTCTGCGAACTCAAGTCTCGGTTCTCTCGGATCCATCACGGCCTTTCATTGGCGATGTAGATGCGTCAGAGGTGGGAGTAGGGGCCATTCTTTCTCAGCGGTCTATGGATGGCAAGATCCACCCCTGCGCCTTCTACTCCCATCGGCTGAGTCCCACAGAGTCTCGGTACGACGTCAGTGATCGGGAGTTGCTGGCCGTCAAGATGGCCCTCGAGGAGTGGAGGCACTGGCTGGAGGGTGCCCAACATACATTCCTGTTCTGGACCAACCACAAGAACCTGGAGTACCTCCAGGTTGCGAAACACCTTAACCCTTGCCAATCCCGATGGTCCCTCTTCTTCAGCCGGTTTGACTTCACCCTGTCCTACTGCCCTGGTTTCAAAAACATCAAGCCTGATGCCTTGTCCCGGCAGTTCTCCCCGCCGAACCAGGAGAGGGAGGAGAGGCCCGTCATTTCCGCGTCCCGGATCCTGGCATCCATTCAATGGGGAATCGAGGCTAAGGTCAGACGGGCGCAGCAGGAAGAACCTAGCCCAGGTCGAGCGAGACCCGGACACCTCTTTGTTCCTCGGGGCGTACATTCCCAGGTGCTTCAGTGGGGTCATGCCTCACACATTACGGCACACCCTGGGACTCAACGGACGTTGAAGTTTCTCCAAAGACGCCTGGTGGCCTGGTATGGCTAAGGATGTAGCATCGTTTGTGGGGGCTTGCTCCGTTTGCACCCGTAGCAAGAATCCTCACCAGCGACCTCAGGGGCTGCTGCACCCGCTTGCCATCCCACACCGACCCTGGTCCCACATTTCAATGGACTTTGTGACTGGCCTACCAGAATCTGAAGGTAATACTGTAATTTTAATGATCATCGACAGGTTTTCTAAGGCCTGCCGTTTTGTTCCATTACCTAAGCTTCCGTCGGCTAAGCTAACTTTTAACCATGTGTTCCGAGTCTTTGGTCTTCCCCAGGAAATAGTGTTCGCACTGCGGAGACCAACCGGTCCCAGGCTAACCGGCACACCATCCTTTCGCCCTGGGCAGAGGGTATGGCTGTCCTCCCGCAAGCTTGCTCCCCGATTAATTGGTCCGTTTAAGATCGTCCGGAAGATCAACCCCGTCACCTATCAGCCCCTAAAGGGGGGGGGGGGGTACTGTCACGATTTCTCGGAATATGATTGTCACAGTCTGGGATATTGGCGGCCTCTGATGGCCAAAGGACAACTTGACGAGCTTATCATTATTCAAAGTACACACTTTGCTACACTTTTTAGTAGCTCCTTTGTTTAGCGCCTTTTGCATTGTAATACACCTTTTGTGTTTTTTGGCTTTAAAACCTTTTTCGAAGGATCTCCTGTGTTTTGGACTTAAACCTTTTTGTTCGTATCCGCTGTGTTTTTGGAAGTATCTTCTGTGTGTTGGAATCCCGCTGTTTGGAAGTATCCTTGTTTAAAACATTAAAGAAACTAACTTTTGATGCTACCTCTGCTACTTGGATCAGGACCGCTCAGGTCTCATTGGCCAATCCTAGCCTTCCAAATCCATTAACAGTCCATTATCTTAATCTAATCCAGCCGCGGAACGCTAATGGACCTTGCCAATCGCGGCGCTTCTCTCCATTATCGTGAACTTGGCTTGAACTTGTGTGACGTTACGTTACCAAGTTACGCAGGCGCAAGCTCCTCATTGACGCCCTCATCACTCTGCTGAAGATACACTCTGCCGAAGATAGCTGAAGCGAAGACAACTGAAGCGAACTCGACAAAGTAAGTAACCACGACCTGTTTTTATTTTTATTTTAGATAGTGTTACGAATCCCAACCAGAAAACATAACATAAAGGAGTCAAAAGTATAAGTTTACTATAACAAAGTTCATGCAGTCCAAAACAATGTGGTTACAACAGACCGAAAGGAAAAAGGAAAAAGAAAACCTCACGCTTGCTGAGTTGGTGTTATGAACTTGCCTGGCTCCCGTGCCCGACGTACAAGTCACGAGACAGGCAAATCAAGAAGTGAGTCTTCCGCAGTCCAACTTACTTACCTATACTAACTAACTAAAACTAATAACGTGCTGAAAATAACCACCAGGTAACAAACAATCTCAGGAATATAACAGAAGCTGGCTCAGTTGCTTGCACTGCTTGCACTGCCGCCTCAAGAAGGTCATGGGTTCGATTCCCGCATGGGGCGCTGTTGGCTCTGGGGGGCAGGTCCTCCCCAGAGTGCACAGTGCTCATCTCCCGGGCCTTTCTGTGTGGAGTTTGCATGTTCTCCCCGTGTTCACAAGGCGTTTCCTCCACTAAGGACCCCAACAGAAACAACATGCAAAATAACAGAACACAGGTCCATCCCTGACCAAAAATGGACAGTTCACTTCACTTGGTCCCCGGGCGCTACAAGCTGCCCACTGCTCCTGGGGGGTCCTTGAGGTCCAGGATGGGAAAAAGCAGAAAATAAATTCACCGCAACCTCAGGCCTACCTGTGTGTGTGTCCTGTGTCGCCTCCATATATGCACGTGTGTGTTCCAGTGTGTCGTGTGTGCCATTAAAAACCTGACAAAGGTCTTAATTATAAAAATTAATATAGCTGCAAGCAGCGATGCGGATTCCTCCAAAGATTGCGAACCAGGGAAAAATGTATATTCTGCACAATTTGTCACTGTATAGAAAAATCCATGCTGCAGACTTACCAATGGGATATTCAATTTGAAATGCAATACTGTCAAGATCCACAAGGGCCTTGGCTTCAAGCTTAAGGAGTGAGTGGGGGCTTGGTCAGGCCACAATGTCATGAAATGGTGTGTGTGCGTCTCAGGAAGCTTGCGCGTGTGACAAGGGAAAGTCTGTGAGAATTGGAGAACGCGCGCAGGGGAGCAAAGGAGCAGAGAGGGAGACATTACATTGGAAATCACCCGAGCAATTAGCCAAGCATGCATGTATCAAGTGTTGTATAGTAACGAAGTAGAAATACTTCGTTACTGTACTTAAGTAGTTTTTTGGGATATCTGTACTTTACTACTTATATTTCTGTTTACTTTTACTTCACTACATTTTGCAAAGAAAACTGATACTTTTACTCCGATACATTTCCCCTGAAACCTTTGTTACTCGTTACAAATTCAAATCATCTTTAGAAAAAAAATGAATCATGAGAGTGATGAGACCAACGACGGGGACTGGGTGGTAGAACACAGACTGCAAGCAGGTTTGGCGAATCAGTGGTCCTAGTGCACGTTAACGCGCTATTGACCGTTCTCAAAAGCCCCGCCCCCTTAGTTAGTGTTGCTACGTCTATTGAACTCGTTCATGCACAACACTGTCTGTCAGTGTCAGTGATTCTTTTTGGAGTAATATCTCCGCGATATCCTCCAGAACAAGGCAAAATGGACTTCAATATGCAGTGGAAGGATATATCCAAAACATTAAGATCAACAACGAAGGGGACACAACAATAATCGAAGCAAAAGCATACAGGTCTCAATCAAAAAATGAGAAACCCCACAACCTCTTCATTAAATGCCACCAGCACTGTAGACTAGTCATGTTCTTTCACCGCTGGGTAAGATCTGTATATAATATTTCAAGCTAGCTACCTACAAAGATTATTATTATTCTTTATTCCATCTCTGGCGAGGTATCTAGCTAACTAGCTAGGATGGTGACAATCTAAAGTACAGTACAGTAACGTAGCAGTGTGGAGCAAGATAGCTGCTAGTAACGTTATTGTTCAAGGGATGTGTGTGCTGAAAGAAATGTTGCTGAAAGTATTTCACAGTCACTGTACTGATAGCTTGCTTGTAAAACTGATGATCCTGATGTAATGCCATGGCTTTGTATCAGATCGCCAGGTTATTGCTCTCAGGTTGTGCCTTATGGGATACTCAGGATACTCAGGAGTAGGTTGCCCATTTACAAAATGTTACAATGTGCTGCTTTAGTATTGCCTATTGTGTTAAAATTAAAATAAGGCCCAGTTTATAAGTATGCTCATTCTAGTCGGAATAAACTTCATAATTCTCAAAATTCTGACCCTTTGCTTTTTTATTAACAGCATTTACTTGTACTTTTACTTTCAATACTTAAGTACAGTAAAGATCAGATACTTTAAGACTTTTACTAAGTAGTATTCTAAAAGGTTACTTTTACTTGAGTCATTTTCCAGTAAGGTATCTTTACTTTTACTCAAGTATTGCTTTTGGGTACTTTATACACCACTGCATGTTTCAAATATTCACCAAAAATCTACTTTTCATCTTAGTCAACTTTTTTTCAGATTTGTGTACTAAACATTCTCAAGTGTCTTCATATGAACTTGTGATTGAATCAGAGTATCACTTTTTGAATGGAAAATGTGTAAAGCATTATTTTAGCGTTAGCGATTAATGCAATTTGCTTGAAGATATGAAGTTGCCTTTGCACATGGGAACATGTTGTAGTGTCTTCCACGTGACATAACACGTTTGGTGTTTATCTCAAAGATTTGCTGAGATATGACTTCACTTCCTGTTTGGCGCCTTTTCTGCTGAATTTGAGTGGCTGTACTGGACAAACGGTTTTGAGGATAAAAATTATTTTCGATAACTTTTGTGAGGCTTGGTCTGAAGATTTGACAAAAATTGTAGGAGGAGTAGGCTTTCAAAGGTTTTTGATAAAACCGGAAAATCTATATAACCGGAAATTGATGCCATAGGGTGTGTTTAATTCGTCTTGATCCAAGGAAACCAAAGGTACCTAATTTTTGAAAATCGTTGAAATGGTTCAAAAGTTGCGTGTGTTAAAAAAAGTCCAACTTTGACCCGTTGGTGGCGCTAGAGTCGTGTAAAGGGAGACATGAAACTTGGTGTGAATAAAGAAGGGACTGTCCTTAATGAGTGTGCCAAATTTCAGACGGAGGAACCCTAATTACGGCAATGCGGCACCTAGGCCTATAGGTCATACCCTATACGTTCATCGTAACACGCACCATTATTCAAATTGAGACTGGTAAACTGCGATTTTCATGTTAAGGCCAGTTAACTTGGACCGACATGACATTCCATATCGTCACCTTCCTAACTCGCCTTGTGTAGATGTTTGCTTAGGATGTAGCCTACCCTAGATCCATGATTTCTAATAGCCTTTTAAACACTTCTTATAGCCTATGTGAGGTAGCCTAATTTTGTATTCAGCTGAACGTAGGCCTACACAATGTAATTACGATAACAATTTGTTTGGGCAACCTTTTTGTGTTATGCTACGGTAATGACCAAGCCCAAACTAAATCTTTGCGGATTCTTTCACATTTTCTGCGGTTATTCAGACTGAAAATCTACCGTTCTGTTGTTATGATGACCGCAGATGTTTTACAACAGTTTTATGTTCGACTAAATGTTGACAGACTTTGTAAAAAAAAGTATTGATCCACCCTCTTAAAGATCGCCTGAAAACTCCCTGTCTGTTGATGTGATTTTGGTTGTACGTGTTTCCGTGTCCATTCTTCAGGCAGGCCTGAATCTCTGCATTTTTGGCTAACGTTTTAATATTTCCTACAGCTAAGTGAATGTTACTTATCAGTTTCAGGGTTGACAAACTTCCTTCGATTGCTATCACAGACCTGCACTGGTAGCAATGGGCTCTGTTTACAGATTAAATATTTCGCAAGAATAGACACGTAATATCAGTTGACATGTTTATTTAAAATTGGCCTCATACCAAAGCATTCTATTTGAAATTCCGCGGGTCTTCGTAAGAATTCTGTGCTGGCTAATTACTAGGGGTGTAAAAAAAAAAACGATACGTATCGATATCCGTTTTTAGCGTGTAAGATACGACTACATCGATGCGTGACGTCCCGAATCGGCATTAAAATGGCATAAACCGGTCTTTGCCCAATTTAAAAGTTATGAACCGGTTCACAATCGTTTGTCTCTCCGTTAACTTGCTACGCAAAACACCAAACACTGGCTGACCTGTTGCATTTGATCTCAGTCAGAACAATGACAGCCTGTCATTGGCCAAAGCCCGCATTGTCAGGCTTTTCTCGGGGATTGAACCCGAGATGCTGGATGTGGGGAACCAGCGCTTAGCCCAGTGTGCTAATGAGAGGACCCAATGGCAGGATGATGTTCTCAATGGTTCTTTTATTGAGAAACAAGGATGCTTCAACAGCGAGAAACAAACACACAGAAGATAATCCAAACTCAGGAGATAATCCAAAAGCACAGAGGATATGAACAGGGCAAAATACCATAAACTAGATACAAAATGTAGCTTTCACAATAGCTACCTGATGAAGGCTTTAAGAAGCCGAAAGCGGTTAGGGACCGCAACGAGAGACAGAAGCGGTGTGAGAACCGCAACAAGACACCAACCGGAACTAGCTAAGACTAGCGGCACCTGAGTGCTTGCGATGGCTGCGTGTCCTTGAGGAAAGACTTCTAACGACCCGATCAGGGCCACAGAGATATAAAGCACTATATTGTAACGTGCCGGCATAATCGCCCCATAATGCCATGCGGCGGGCGCATACTTTTCTCTATGTGATGCACTAGCGCTCAACGATGTTCCCTAACAATGTTCCTTACTGTTCTAATTGCATGTCGTTGTTCTGTGTTGGGACGGAGTTTATACAGGTGTGTGACGGTAGCACAGTCTGTTCGTGATAACTTGTACCAGGGCATAAACCCTGTGCCTATTTTAAATTGTGTTGTGTTTAGTGTTTAATACAAAGCCATAACAAATATTCCGCACTTCCGTGATTTGTTACAATATGAACACTGGAAATGACAGTGAATAAATAAATAACCACTAAACTTAATCGCGTGGATATAGCCATTGTGGAATAGAATTGACATATCTACATTCTGTAACAGCACCTCCACCTCTGCCCTGGTGAAATTAGGTCTGGGTTTACCAGTGCTTGCTTTGAAATGATCAGTCTCTGAAGTTGCTTTCGCGTTGCCTGTGGAGTGTGGCATAATAGCATGCCCTTATAAGGAGCTGGCGGGGCGTTTCTGTATGCAAGTTCAGGTGCATGAGAAAGCGCATTCAATTAAGAACACATTTCCAGGCGTTTATGAATCCAGCGGAGATCTTTTCTGAGGTTGGTCTTTTGAGGTAGGTAAGAAGATATTTAATAAGACAAGTAAGAAAATGTTTCGAGAATGAGGTCCATTGTTTCCTCACAACTCAGTGTTTTCAATTATTTAACTGCATCGAATCGCATCGCACTGAATCGTTTTTATCAACATGCATCTTTTCTTGTATCGTATCGTGCCCATGTATCGAGATACGAATCGGATCGTCTTTGTCATGAGAGATTTACACCCCTACTAATTAAGTTTCTGCTGTAATGGCCCTAACCTAGGCTACGACAGATCGTCTTCACAATCTTATCAAATTGATGTTGTTATATGCATGCTGTCATCTTGTTGCCTAAATGATTCTAACCTTTCCAATATTTGTGTCTGTTTTTATCACCTCCGTCTACTTCAGATGCAGACACCCACCAAGAAATCCAAAACCGAAGTCACAGGCTTCATTCATAATGTTTCACCGATCAAGATGAGCCAGAAGCAAAAACCTTATTTCACGACAACGATCCAAGAAGAGACGACATACAGGGACATCGTTGTGTTCAATAAGCAACAGCACTCTGCTTTTAATGACATTGCAACTAGCAAGTATGTTAATCTTTTCTCCATCCATTAATAGACATAGCACCAGCTTTTGACATACATTATTAACTACAAATTTCCATACCATATTCTGAATGCTGATCCATCCAATTTGTATTTTTATTTCAGAAGCCCAGTTGTGCTCACCAATCCAACCCTCCGCCCTGCGTTGCACAACCCCAAAGAGCTCTCTGTATTGGTTGGAAGCAGTACATCAGTGGACATCATACCAACTCTACACTTCATTCACCAACAACCAAGCACCAGAATGGAAAACAAAACCATAACCATAGCTGAAATAGTAGCTAAACCAAGAAATCGTCAACAGGTAAATGTTTACTCCAATTTTCCAATACAATTTCATACACCACACAACTATATAAATTACACATTCATACATTGTCATTTTACACACATTTTTATAATTCAACCCCACATAGCCACTGTGTGAACATATCTAATCAATGCACATTTCAGCTACACACACATTTACATTTCTTTGATTACTTTTGAAACAACACACAATAATATATTGCAGTTACCTACCATCTACCATAGCCTAAATCTGTTCTCACAGTTTCTAAAATTATGCTCCCCTCTTGTTGTTCATCAGGTTAACATCAAAGTCCAAATTCAAGACATCCGAGAAAACACCACCCGTTGGCTTCAACACGAATGCCGGGAAATACAGATGTCTACCTACTCCGTCGCCGACAGCACTGCCAGTATCCTGCTAACTACATGGAACAACATGGACCTCAGTATAAACAGCTGGTACACCCTCTCACCTGTCACTGTTAAGGACTATAACAACACCATCACTGTCAGCACATCACCATCCACCACAGCAGAGACCATCAATCGACCCCCCAGACGGGGGGGACAATACATGGTAAAATTTCGGAGAGTAATTCCGGGGGGGGGACATGAAAAAATTGCTTTCACGAGAGCTAGCATAACTTAGCTGCTAAATACCGAATTCTCAATAACATTTACAAACAGAAATTCGAAGTCATTTTTAAATCCTCTAAATGGCATTAAATGTACTAACACAAAATATCTACTCACAGACAAATAATGTCCAAAGTTCAAGAGAACTTGATGCTCAAAATAAGTTCTAAAACAGTTCAATTTGACCTATCAATAAGCCCCGCCACCAATATTTACTGTTCCTAACTCGGACAAGTTATCCGAGCTGACTAGAGTCAATGGCAGCTATCAGTGTCAAAACGATATCCCAAGAGCCTCGAGACAACTTTTGGAGACAAAAGAACCTGATTCCGTCTAGAAGCCATCAAAAGGGCCTTCATACTGCAATGGAGGGATATGCATAACATTTAAAACATAGATATATGGTGGATAACACGCTTACATTTGAGGCGAGAATTTACAGATTACACAATACAAGAGGGAGAATCCGCATCTCACGGTCATCACGATTGCAGATACATATATCCAATACCAGCATTGTTCAGGCACCGCAGGGAAAGATTAAATGAATTTACCTTCAGTTAATTTAACTAATCTGGAGAGGCACTGAGATGTAGACCTACCTTTATTAACTAACATTAACCTGCCCCTGACAGGACAGTGTCCTAACTGTCTAGCTAGCTATCCTAACGGTGTTAATTACCGGCATGCGTGTGTTATTATCAGCAAACGTTCACGTTGTCATGTCAATCCATCATTAAACTTATGTATACTTGTGCATATCGATTGTAACTTCGTAAAAGGAGTTTAGAAAAAACTTTAACTGAGTCAGTGGGAGAGAGGAGGAAACAGTCTCACTGTCTGACCGTGTAGCTACTTGGCTAATTGACTGAAACACGGAGCTGCCGGTAGCCCCGCCCGGTGGAAACAGCATGTGAACCAAACCTGGTGTAGCTGCACCAGTAACGGACAACTCAGAAGAAGTCACTAGACTCATCATTGGAGCCATGACTACATCAACCATCACCTGTCCCAAAAGGCACCCTCTTCCCAACTGTCCTCCTGGTGCACCTTTCCACATGTGCCCTACATGTAACCAACATTATATTACACCAAAGCTCCGCCACCAATGGAATGTTAGCCTCACATTGGAGATAAATGACAGCACTACAAGAGAATTGAAGATGGATCATACAGTCGTCCTAAACACCACACCGAAGCACATCTACCTGGACACAGACCCAATCACAGTCACTGCACATTTCCTGTCCATAGGCTTAGTAACTGTGCGTGTCAAAGATGATGCTGTTTCTACACTACACCCCCTGCACAGCTTCTGCATCTGTTCAAGAAGATACAGACATCGCTGATGAGACCCTCTTGACTTTTTTGGATGAAACACCTTCTACCAGTGACGTGTAAATCAACACAACACACCACATAGTTCTGACAACTTATTGCATTACACTCACCAAAACATACATCTTCACATACAACACTTGTCATAAACATACCCTTAATAACCCTTGATAATCCTATTGTTTCACAGTTGTTATCTTAATAATCTTCATAATTGTTATACTTGTAAATGTTTTTATTTGATTTTTGCCTTGTACATGTTTCTAACAGCACCCCTCAATTGCACAACCCCTACACAGTAAATCACATGATGTAAATATTTTGCCTTCTTACTATTGTCAAACACAATTGTAGTAGTACATAACCTACACACGTCCTTTAGTGAAGTGTATCCTCACTTTCATGAAGTTATTGTTGTAATCAAAGCTTTTAAAGAATGGATCTCTGCATGAAGGGCCTGACCAGAGCACAGGTGGCCTGACAGAACACGCTTCAAAGTTGTCAATTTCAAAAGGGTGGCATTTTAACCCTGTCAGTCCAAAATGTCTAAAAGTTGGTACATTTACATTTACATTTAGTCATTTAGCAGACGCTTTTATCCAAAGCGACTTACATATGTGCGACTTACAATGTATACACATTTTACATTTACACTGATGGCACACTGCACATCAGGAGCAATTAGGGGTTCAGTGTCTTGCTCAAGGACGCTTCGACAGGGAATCGAACTAGCAACCTTCTGATTACCTTCTGATTACTAAACGACTTCTCTACCACTGTACCACTGTCGCCCCTATGGTACCCATGCCTTATTGCTCATGGGGAACAAAAAAGTCTCAAGAACCCATAATGTCGGCAGCATGGATATTTCTCGACAGTGACAATTTGTGAATAATAAAAAAAAAATGACTTCAAATCAGCCATTGATCCAATTATCTGTCCAATGTTGTGTACATGTATGAAATACATGTCAGTGTCATGTCAATTTTGTAATGATTGGAATGTTGAGGAGGAACCCGCCATTGCTGCCTGCAGCTATATTTATTATTATTATTATAGAAGTACAACGGAGCGTTTAAGTAAACGGTCAATAGACTAGTATTGTGTGTGCCAGCGTCTGTCTATGCAAGGCGAGAGCGAACATCCATCTAGGAAACTGGACGGCTTGTATCCTTGTAGGCCGGCTCCAGTAATGACATGACCACGCCCAGTCTCCACCTACAGGAGGAGATGCACAGACCAGAAATGGCTTCTCATTAAGGTTGTTCTTGCATCACATGTCTGTTTTGGGTATTGGTAGGTTTGGTAGGGCTATTTGCCTAGCATTCACACCTTCACATGCAGTGAAGAGGCAGTAGCCTCTGTGAGTACAGCAATGTCTATTAGCTGGTCTGGCTCTGTTAGTCATCTTTAGTGTAACCTTTATTTATGCAATAAACTTAATTCTTATTTGTTGTTGTCTTACGATCAGGATGAGCCTGGAGCAGTTCAGCCAGCCACTTCAGGGGATGAAGCTGCAGCTTCATTCTGGTTGCCAGTTAGGATGTGCACGTCCATCCCTGTGCAGGACCAGAGGTGGATAGCCAACACCCTCTATCACTCTGGCAAACTGCGGACAGATTTGAAGCTGTGGTATAAGCAGTTTTGAAAAGATGGTGATTGTGCAGACTTAAATCACTGAAATTACCCTCCAATGAACATGTAACTAATCACTTCAACAATGTGCATTTCAGGTATGCTTGTGACATCTGTGTCATTCGGCTGCTTCGGAAACGGACTCTTGGCAACACTCCAGCACATCTGGCGAAATACCTGAAGGAGAACCATGGGGAGGAATGGCTGTCTCGGTTGGCAGACTATTATGGGGAGTG
Organism: Clupea harengus; assembly: GCF_900700415.2. Taxonomy (NCBI): domain Eukaryota; kingdom Metazoa; phylum Chordata; class Actinopteri; order Clupeiformes; family Clupeidae; genus Clupea; species Clupea harengus. Next base: position 84,006 of record NW_024879628.1, on the reverse strand, counting down.
TGCTGGCTTTGTGGATCAGCCCAGTCTCTTCCCAGTGGTCTGCCAGGAACCCCAAGAGTTCATCGACATCCCCACCAGTCGCTGGCTGCTGTCCGTGTACGGCAGTGACATCCTCTCCCGCATGGACCATATCAAGGCCAGCATCACCTCCACATTTGGGTACATCTTAATCCTTGGCATCTCCAATTGAAACCTCTGAAGGGATGGCCTTGATTTGTATCTCTCTTGATTGCTCTGTAGACCTCGCCGTGCAACTAGAGCGCATCTGATGCCAAATCAGAAGGCTGTGTGTTCAACTCATTTTGGGGTCAAGGCATTTGACAGTTATTCAGGGTTCTATCAGAAAACCATACATCTGTAAAGGCAGGGGTGCAAACTCATCAGGGATGAAAAAGGTGACAACAAAGCGAACCCCCTAGGAGGGTCCGGGGCATGCTCCCCGGGGGAATATGTTTTATATATAAGAACATTTTGCACATTTTAAAGTTCAATGCATTAATCTGGTGCAAAATTATGAGGCTAGATCTATGAAAAACTTTGTGCTGTTGTAAACAATTATGTGCTCTGGTAACAGTTTCATCATAAACATTCCTGTGTTGAATGTTGCACGGGCACAGGCCACCTGACTCATAGTTGAGCCACAGTAATGGCATCCTCCTCCTAAAATTCTCTCATTCTGTGGTAAGTTTGTTCAGTTGCAGTGAAGTGCCCGGCAGTAGAAAACGGGTCAGTGCTTCAGATTACATACACATAGGGATGTGCGGTCAGGGGAGGCAGAGCCTCATGAAAAGTAAAAGTCATCATGAAAAGTAAAAAACAAATAATGATAAAATAAATATTAATATGTATCTACTGATCTTTGCTTTAAATTACATTTTTGTATGATTCCGATCATTTTTATAATCAAAATCGCTGAATTTGACCATGACCTTTTCAAACAGAGAAGCGGCTCGCAAGGTGAGGCAGCGACGAGCTGCGCCACATCTCAGATTGTGCAATCCCTCACACACTGGGTTGAGCGCATGACTTTTGCTTTCTCATTGTTTGTCATCACTGCAATATTTGTAGACACTTTTATTATATGTCGTTTTTATCCATATAATAGGTAATGTAATGTAATGTATTTCACGTATGTGAAGAAGCTATTTAGTCTTGCTATCATAAAACCACAGTGAAAAAGCACATAGGGAAGGAAAACCTAACCTCTGCCTCAATGAAGGGGGCGTGCGATAGCCTGGTAAATGGACTTCCAATCCAGTGAAGTGATAGATAACATAATGACATATTGGGAGACCAATGCCAGAGCTAAAAGGTTTGCTTCAAATGACAGAACAGAAGATAACTTTAGCAGGTAAACTCCGGACCAAACTCGGCTGACGGTCATGTTTTTAAAGTAAATGTAGATTTTTCGGTGTTTTCACGCTTAGATTTTTCAAAAGTTACCGAGAAAAAGACACTGTACAATCCGATAACACCGTTATTGTAACCAGCAAAAATGGTTGATGTGATTTGCGAGGCTGTCTGACACTAGCACGTTAGCCTACGTGAGATAGTATAACGTTCTTGCAGCGTACCAACGTCACACGTTACCGTAAATGCCATCTTAAAAAGGCTGCTCGAAACCTACGCTTTCACCCGAAAGACATGTCTTGTAATACACCTGTCTATTACGACATCGAGGCAGCTACCTTCCATTTCGAACAGACCCTAAATAAAAAGCGTGCCTGTCATGGTGACATGGGGTTGGCCAAACGAACAAGCTTGAAAGAATTCATTACAGCTTGCGTTCGCAGATTATTTGGAGGACCATCCCCCGCCCCTAAAAATATTTTTATTGCAGATCTACACGAATCACACAAATGACCTATTTTGGATCAAAAACGGCGAATTTCGCCGAAAGGTGACGAGTTTGCACCCCTGAAAGGGCTCTGTTTTGGCGCATATTTGCAGAGTTGAAAGACAGAAGAGTAGTTGAGCAGCAAGGCATCTGTTACTTGAGCAAAGGAGTTGTCTGGTTTCCCATGAGAATTTAGATCTGGAGTGATGGCTGCACAACGCTTAGTGACCTAAAGCACTCTGCTGTCTACCTCCAGGAATATGAACAAAGGCTAAGCGATCCACGATGTTGTAGGCTAGAAATCCTGGGTTCAATCCCCGGCATTTCCAATTTCGAACCTTTGAAGGGATGGCCTGTAGTTGATGATGACTATCTCTCTTGATTGCTCCGTGGACCTCGTGGTACAAAGTTAGTGTGTGTTCAACTCATGTCGGGGTCAAGGCATTTGACAGTTATTCAGGGTTCTTCCTGAAAACTTTACATCTGTAAGGACCATTATATTGTTTTGGCGCTCTATAAATAAAATTGAATTGAATCTAGGTAGACACTTTTAGAAGTGCTTTCGGCTTCCACTGTGAGTTTGGACTTGTTCTTTCAGCTCTCATGCCTGTAAGCAATCTAAAAAGCAGAGAAAAAAAGCCATATTTGCGAGTCCCCCCCCCCCCCCCCCCCCCCCCCCTTGTAAATAAATATATATATTTTCATAAGAATCTACCATCTCTTGCACTGTCGAGTCCAGTCGCCACATCCCCAATAACGTGGAGTGACCACCCAGTCCCTCACAAGCTGAAAAACAGTCGTAAATCGGCTAGATTGGAGTGCGCCCATGTTCTTAAGGGCTGAATTTGAAAAAAAGAAGAAAAAAAAACAGAATAAAAGACGTATTTAGATAACAGACACTTTGAGCAAAGATTGGGATTATTCACAGGATTACACATTTAAAATAGATTTTAAAATGCAGAACATTATACTATCATGCACATGCTCACTTTACAATACGTCACAAGAAGACACCAGAGAAAACTACAAGTCCATATGATGACCTCGAGTTAAAAAAATGCTTTCTCTGGCTAGAAATATCAACACTATTTGTCCTCAAAGCTGAAAGTGGGAAGAACATAACAGTGCAGTGCACCTTATGGCTCCCTGCGGTGTCGTTATCCAAGGACTCCATGTCAAATGTATTGAAGCATTTACAGACTGAACCTCTTGTAAGTAAAAGTTTATTCCGCTCTCTCATTTATCTCTGTGTCCGACTCGTGCGTTTGAGTTCAGCCTATCATCATCACTCCGTATCAGTTTAGGGGAAAACACAATAATAACCCAAGACTAGGCACAAAGTGAGCATGCCAGGCAAGAACCAGTCAACAAAAAAGGCAGATCTTACAATGAGGAAATTGGCAATAAAAGAATTTGAGGGAAATGAGAATTTGACCATTTGCCCGGCAGCCAAAAGTTAATGAGAAAAAAAAGAAAATATGTCAAATGGCTATCGGTATTTTAAGCCTTGCTTTTCTGTAGCTTCTTGTATGTAACATGAAAAAGAAATTTGATTGCAAAACTATTTAATGCAAAGCATTTTGCTCTTGTGTTTGCAATATAAGAAAAAATATCAAAACTAGGCACGAAGTTTGAATGCCAGGCAAAGACCAGTTACCAAAAAGGCAACGCTGTGTTGAGCTTAAGGGACAAATTGGAAATTGTGGGCACTGACTTTAGGGTGTCCATGGAGGTAGCGGAGTTCGCCAGGTAGGCATCCAGTTGTCTTGTGTTTTCCTGGACGTTTCCCCTTCATAAGGCCAAAGTAGTCCTCCTCCTCTGGCCAGGAATGGCTAACTGGTGATGGGACCGGAGCCTCCTCCATGTGTCTTTATTGATGTAGTCCATACCTACACAGAACAACCCAAACACAGAATAAAAGAAACATTATTTTAAGAGTACTGTTTGTCTCTATAACCATATAAATATCATGATAACTATGGCTGTGGTATTTTTTTCTCCTAGTTACTATAACATATTTTTGGATCAACTGTCCGGATCAGGATAGGTCCTTTGCAAGGCTACCTTTCCAATTGAACACTTGCCAATTAAATCACCATTTAAATGACTTACCCAACTTCAGCAAGTCCTCACTGCTTGTCCACGATGTTCGAAACTTTGGAAGTAAAATTGCTGCAGCAATGAGCTTAGGGTCAGCAAGCAGCTCTCCAAGCCACCACTGTATTCCTTCTTGAAGGTCAGTAATCAGTGGCTGGCAGAACTTAGATGTTTTGAGGCGGTCAAGCTTCACAGTTAGGAGGGTTATAGTGGGCACCAGCCATCCCATGTGGACATCCACCTCTGTCTGGGTTCGTGGTTGACGCATATTACGTCAAGAAAGCAAGTTTCTGCAGGGATGAACCTGTAATACACAATATCATAATATGCAGAATGTCATTAAGAGATATGTGAGAAATATCACATACCTCGATATACAGTGAATATTCTGAATATTTCAACATGCATAAGCACACATCTGAAAATAACAGCAATTCCAACCAAAATGTTTGTGCAAGATTATGTGTTCAGCTGCAGAAAACTGTTAAAATATGAAATAGTGTCTCATCATAAGGGATAGGCATTGAGACATGAAAGACATGGCTGATAAGCTAATAGTGTTCTAAATTATCTAAATAGTAATAGGCTACTCCACTGCAGTTGACTTAAATGAGGTGTACATGATTAGTCAACTACAATATTACTACACCCATATAATAACTGCGCTTCTGCTCCAAGCCATACTTACATGTGGACTGTGAGAAGGTGAACATTTCCCTTCTCACTGCTATGAACGTTATGAACTGTTTGCCCGATTCACCGCGAGTGCGAGAGAAAAAGAGACGACAGGAGAAGTCATTCATTCTCACCCTTTCCTATCTCAGTGGCCTGACGAACTTTGACAGTAGGCTAGGTCAGCTTTCGAAAATGGCCTCAAAAAGATAACAGGAGTCAGGGGCAGACAAAAGAAAAAGAAATAAACTGCGAGATGATGCCCGTGCATCACTTTCAGGTAAGGTCCATGTTAATCATTGTTAAATACGGGAAATGTGCTGCTAATTTAATGGTTAGCCTATGCATACACCTCGAACTAGCTGACGTTATTGTAATGTTAGCACACTCAAATATGTTATATGTTAGGTGCAAGTAGGGTTGCCAACCGTCCCTAATTGTCCGGGACATCCCGAAATATTATGGGTGATATTGATTTGTCCCGTCAGGGACAGCTCCAGTCCCGTATTCCAATCACAGCCTTTTTTATTTGTATCCGTGAAAAGAGAAAAATATAACAGTTAAGTGTAATCTGTGCCCTGGAGACAAGCGCCTCTCAACTGCACTTGACTCCACAAGCATTTGTTACGCCAACACGAACAGGTGAAACTTGTAGCGAGAGATCATCATGCCTCGACTGAAGGACAGACTGCCCCAACTCAAATAGAGTATCTTAAATCAAGATTAATTTGGAAGCTTGCACATTGACTACTGGTTGTTTTCATATTTCATGTCAGCATTCTTTACACATAATGAACTGGTGTTAATATGTGTGAATATGAACTCATGAATATGAATTCGTTCATACGAAGTGTCACAGGCACCCGTTATAATTGTAGAAGTTAAATCGAGGAGACTATAACATTAGCTAGATAACTAGCTATCATTTCATGCAAACGGAAATCTTCCATTTAAATCGTTTGTTATTAAAAGTTTCCTTAGCTAGCTAACCATAGCCTTAGCTAGATATCCATAGCAACCAGGAATTACAACTTTAGCTGCAAAGTTATGGATCTGACAAGAGGTAAATAGCGCCCCCCCTTGACCCATCTAAAACAATGTTAAAACTATGGCCAGGCAGTGAACTGCAACCAGTCTGAGTTACATAGGACGTTGAGACAGAGGCCCTGTTCGAAATGGGTTAAAATGCTGACGAATGACGTTCTGATTCTGATCGGAGCGCGGGCCCCAAATTGGGCAGCCTTGGTCTAATGCTATTTCAAGAAAACAACATGAAATTTGAGAGAAACTTGTAATAAATGTCATGACTATTACTATGAACAATACATCCAAGCAAGTACAGTAGTGGTTTGCCCAAAATTACACTTGAAATTAATAGGTTTATGGTATGGCTAATGAAACCTTGCGATTTTCATTATTGTTGGTCAGCTGTTGGCGCGCGCGCACACCTGGAAGAAAGTGTCCCTCACTTGGGGTTGAGGAAGTTGTTCTTTTTCGTTTTAATAAAATGTTAAACTGGCAGAAACAAACTTTTTTTCTCGGGGGGGGGGGGGGGGGGCATCATAAAGGACTTATGCTTAGGGCACCAAAATGGCTAGCAGCGGCACTGCCAACACGCACGCATCCACCGCGTCTTTCCCTTCTAATCGCGTTATATGGGATTCGTGAACATTGCTGAAAGTGTTGTTGGGTGTTTTGTGGGTTTGTGGTGCTTGTTTGCTACACGGTGTGAGGGTGTATTGGTGTCAGGTGTTTGCCACCGGCAAGGTGTTTATGCGCGGACAGACGCATTGTTTGGTCTGCCGCGATAAATTAATACATGGTAATATTTCCCTACACCTCTGCCATCTCTAAATTATACTGATTTATACTGGGTAACCACTTTGTCATCATCCATTTCCCATTTGCATTTATATAGCGTCCATACACTGGTTAAACATACACTTCCTGGTGCTCTCACTTCCCCCATACTGGTTTCAACGTGAAAGCATGCTTCGCGCTGGGATAGAACTTTTACATCCTGTCACTTGGGGAGGGAGCGGGGCATTTTGTTACAGGGGTGTTTTGTTGTCCACATTTCCTTTATGTAATTATTATTCATTCTGAGGTTATTTGCCATGGGTGTAAATGGGTGTTCATTTGATCATATTGACACATGTAATTGAATATACATGTTATGAACAAATTCGTTTGTTAATAGTCAGTAATATGTATCATGCTCCCCTTTATTCATGGTTCAGCCCTATTAGGCCATTTTGTTAGCCTGACGATGTCATACTCATAATTCTAGTCAGAATATGAGTCTGATACCGCTCCGTTGGGCTGTGATTATGGGGCGTGTTTCAACCGAACCAGAAAAAAAAAATGCCTCTTCGCTCAATTGGATATATCTAGAACCAATCAGAGCAACGTAGTATGACCATAACGTGGACCATGGGGCCAGCTGATACATTAAACTTTTACCGGATCCCGTAGGAAGGACGGCAAAAACATCTTTTCGATCGACAAATGCCTTGATCGCGTTTCTCTGTTCTTCTTTCAAAATGAATGTGTTGTCAATGTCTTCTAAAACAGACTCGAATTTCCACATTTCAGCTCTCCAACGGCAGCCATGTTTGTTGAAAACGAATTCACCCCAAAAGCTCTTTGGTGACGTGGTTGATTACGTTAGGGTTGATCATCGGTCCATCATCGTAAAAAACCTGCCCTGACAATTTGATTGGTCTATCTATCTCCTCACAGATTTTGTTTCTCCCCAACGGAGCGACACCAGACCGAACTTCCCGACCAAAAATGTTGTGGGCGTGGCTAAGTTTGTCTGGCATCCAGGCTACCATTTTGTGCTAATAGGTAGGCTTTTTAGGGTAGCTCATAGTGATGGGAAGATCGGATCATTTTACTGACTCGGTTGTTTGAATCTTGTTCAGTAAAATGAACGAATCTTTTTTCGAGTCATTCGTTCATTTCAACGGGGGGGGTGTTGCCCAACATTTTATAGCCAATTCCCTGGCCTAAATATGTCCACTGCAAACACGTATCATATTCTCATGTAGGTTAGTGCATGTAAACCAGCAGATACTAATTTAAAAGAAATTCCTAAAATAATGTATCATGATAGTTTGGATGATTTGAAATGGTCATTACTATTACACTAGCATTTCATTATCACAATTACGCTGCACTGAACTGTAAGTAAAGTACAAAAAAAGTTAAAATAATGAAACCTGGAATTATTACTTGTGAACGAATATCATTCACGTCTTACTAAACCTAGTCACGCGAAAGTGAACGAGGTAAACAAATACTTTCGGTTTCCTCTTCTGAGCATATGCACATTACGTGAAAAATGATCCAAAGATCCGTATCCGAAGACCCAGTCAAAATGAACTAATCATTTCTGTTTTGTCTAGCTACCAGTACTGAGCCTATGCAGGTCACGTGAAAAATGATCCAAAGACTCGTACCCGGCAGATGAACGAATCGTTCACTTCCCAACCGTGTCTTCGGATCAATGTTTCGTTCTTCTGCCAACCGAGTCTTCGGATCAAAGTTTCGTTCTTCTGCCAACCGAGTCTTTGGATCAATGTTTCGTTCTTCTGCCAACCGAGTCTTCGGATCAATAATTCGTTCATCTCCGGATACGAGTCTTTGGATCCTTTTTCACGTGACCTGCATAGGCTCAGTACTGGTAGCTAGAGGAAACAGAAATTATTTGTTCATTTCCTGACTGGGTCTTTGGATCCTTTTTCACGTGACTTGCATTCAACGAATCATTTCTGTTTCCTTGACTGAGCTATGCAACAGTTCCGATGCACGGCCACAAGAAAATGAACGAATCTCTCTTTGAGAGGACTCGTTACTCCCGAGTCCTTGTAAGGATTTAATGAACGAATCGTTCACGAACGACACATCACTAGTAGCTCAGTTCCCTTTTGGTGGTTGAGAGTGAAGGACAGCTTTCCTGCTGTGAGTTAGAGTTGGTTCTCGAAGTAAATATTGTCAATCTACGTTTTGATGTTTAGGCTTATTTTGTTTAAAGTATTTTGGTTTTGTTTTACAACGTTTGCCATTTCCAATGCCGGCAAAGCTGGATGGTAAACAAATATATTTTCATCGTTAACAGCAACAACCAGTGGCGGCGCCAGACATTTTTTTCTGCAGGTGCTATGGGGGAGCTCTGCGTTTTAGTGAGGGTGCTATGAAATGAGGATGATAGCCTATGTGTCACATGGTTCTCTACTACAACAACTTTACATGTTTGCTCTCTGAAGCGTCTTTGGGGTCCATGAAAAGCGCTAAACAAACCGATTGTATTATTATCATTATCTAGGCTTCTTCGGACAGACGCGCACATCTGCGACGGTCACTGACAAAAGGCATACAACATGTTATAAAGTCCGCAATCCCATATACCTAACTTACTTTAAAACACTTGTGGTAGTGAGGATTAAAGTTGGGCGACAGGTGACCACTACCATGTCAGATAAAGTGAAATTAATCTTGGAATAGCAGATAGAATTAACTAAAACAGTCAAAGAGTCAGAAATGCGTTAAAAAGGTATATATTATTTCAATTCACAATCATCAGTAATCACATAGAACCGTATGTATACCTAGCACACAGACAGACTGCTTGTCTTAGGCTAAAGAGTCTCTGATTTTTTTAAGGCGGCTCCAAAAAAATCCGAAAAAGGCAAAAAGTTAAAATCTTCGGCAAAAAAGTCTTCAGTGACACAGGGCAATCAATGCATGCAACCAATCAGACAGCTTTCATTAAATGTTACACAGCTAACAACACCTTAGTTGCATTGTACTCCAACCACGCAAACGGTCTCAACCAGCTTTTACAAAAACTCCTTTGTTGGACTCCAAACATGCAAGGTGGATATTTCTGGAGTTTTGGTCTTCATGGTCGGACCATCCTGAGCGTTCATGCTAATGTCACTGATGCTGTTAGCACCCACAGTAGTGGTGGAGGGTTGACCTCCTTGACCACAACGTTCCTCTTCTAAAAAATCCACACCAGATACCCCTGGCATTTTTTCTTCTTCGACGTCACTCTTATTTCTTAATCGTTCTTCCAAACATCGACATTTAGGTAGCAAAAACCGATGCATTGTTGATATTCACTTGAAACTACCACGCACTAGCTCGCTTTCTCCTTCAACCGTCCGGTAACGTCAACATTCAAGCGTGCGACGTGAAAGTTGGGTCAAAGGTTATGACAGAATGATTGCTCTGTGTCTAAAACAATCTGTTCATTTCAATCTGTTATTATTTTCTTTTGTGAGTTAAATATTATTATCACACAATAAATAACACAGAATAAAATTAAATAACAATAATAAATAAACTGTAGTGAATGTGACTTCATAATTCCCCCTTGTTCTTAGTGTGGTTCTACACACTGTTGTTTCATGCAGTTATTTAAGTAATATGTTATACACGTTAATATGAATGTTCCGGGATCGCGGCCCCTTTAAATATTCTGTTGTTGTTGATGACGTCGAGCCCCATGCTTGTTAGATTACAGGGCAACGCCATCTTGTCATTCATTCATTTCTGCATGTAAAAATAAACGAGACACACACTTGTGTTCTCAACTTGAGGAATTGCCTTTTGCTTTTAAATGCAACTTCCACAAAACCATTATTTTCTTGGGGGTGCTATGGCTAATCCAGGGGGAGCTAGAGCACCCCCTAGCCCCCCCCGGCACCGCCCCTGGCAACAACCTGCTCCTGCAAATTATTTTTTCACCTCCATCACCAAGCCCACATCCCAACTCGTGGGCTGGCCGCGGCGGTAACTCACAGGGACTTTGAGTGCAATGGTAACCGCTCTGACGGCTCCTTCTCCACTCTCTCTAATTATTCTCAGTATCCGTTCCACTGAAATAAAGTGAGAGTTCCACCTTGTGTCAACTGGGCGGATGAGTTGCAGCTTGCACTCCCTTTCAACGACCACTGCAGCGGTAGATGAGCGGGCAGTCTTATTCCAGAGAACTTGACAAATGCTTTTCGCGAATGTTGTACTCTGTATGGATGTCATTAAGGGCCCCGGTTAGAACATCATATGTATGTGCTATTTTAGCCTTTTCCATGCCAGAGCAACAGAACATCTCTCTAAGCTATCAGGCTCGATCCAGTGGGCAGTGACTCCGACGAAGCTTTGTCTATGTGCTGTCCAACAGTCTGTGGTTGTTGCGATGTATTTAATGTTCTGCATTGCATTCTTCACTCTGGCTTTCATTCGCTTTGTGTCTCTTAAAGTTGTACGTGACATCACTTTGTAATTTGGCAGAATATGCTGCATTAAAGTAATGAAACCAGGCTGCTCTACTACTCCTAAAGGGTGCAAACCACAAAAGTTCACTACTGCAAGGTCTGTGCTCTTCTGACAGAATTTGGTGTCCTCGAGTTTCTGCCGCTTACTGGTTGAAGCATCCTCACCAGCAGGCAATGTCCCCTTCCTTCTGGTTGTAGTTGCAGTCAGGTCATTGTATTGCTTGAGAAGTATTCTGTGCTTTCTCTATAAAAATAGTAACAATAACAATAATATACTGTTAACCTTAATCATAATTTATTCAACCTACAACTCAAATTCTTACAACCTAATTTAAAACATTTGCAGGGACAAGACCAGTTTTCAACCTGCACCATATAAGCAAATCGCAAGTGGAAACTTGCCCATTAAATCTAATCTAACAACCTAGAAAGACAAGGGCTTTTACTACAATGTTACGTGGTGTCCTGTGATCACCATCTCTAGTGAAAGACGAGCCACTGACCACGAGACAGGCGGAAAGCACCACTGTTCCAAGCAGACCATGACGTCGAGCTAGCACGCTAGCTTGACATAGCTAACCTACCAGCTTTATCTTACCACTACGTTAAATAAATAAGGACGGTACAATCGTGCTATTTTGATGCTATTGCTGTATGTCAACATGCATTTTACTAGATAACATTATAATATCATGTCAGTAACCAAATTGTATTAAATATAATATGCAAAAGTCAGGGACATTAACTTAGCAAAGCAAGAACTCGCTTACCTCGACATGTTTCTTCAAATTTGAAGGCAAATTTTTGCTGGAAGGCAGCGGACAAGGAATCTTGCTGGGATGGAAGCCAGCGGACCAGGAAATCGAAGAGGCTGATAAACTGCAGGCGGAATCTCGGGAGCAATGAGGGATTCCAATGCCTTGGCATTGACGGGGACTGGAAAATGCCGCACTTGGGACTAGAACACCTGGGACAGAGACACCTGGGACACCTGAGACAGGGACACCTGGGATACCTGAGACAGGGACACCTGGGATACCTAGGATACCTGGGACAGGGACACCTGGGATACCTAGGATACCTGGGACAGGGACACCTGGGATACCTGGGACAGGGACACCTGGGATACCTGGGACAGGGATGCCTGGGGCGCCAGGGACTGCAGGAACTGGGGCGCCTGGGGCTGCAGGGTCAGCGAAGGCTGGGGCTGCAGGGTCAGCGCCGCTTGTAGCTGCTGTGGGACCGGCGTCGAGAGCAGGTGCTGCTGGACCGGCCTCGGCAGCGGGTGCTGCTGGACCGGTCTCGACAGCGGGTGCTGCTGGACCGGCCTCGACAGCGGGTGCTGCGGGTGCTGGGTTGGCAGTGGGTGCTGCTGAGGCAGCGGACTCCCGTCACTGGCCCATCCCACACAGTAGCTGCCCACAGTAGCGCCTTACCCTGGAGGCGGAGGATGATGTAGCCCACTCTGGACCTCTTGGTAGGGTATTGTTGAGTGTGCATCAATAGATTAATCCCACAATCAAGGATAAAACACCCACAGTCCTTGGGTGCGTCGGAAAACAAAAAGGGAGAGGTTTATGGTCTGGTCTTCTGTCATGAGACGTCTGGACTCAGATGTGTGGTTTAGGTTAAGCAGGGTTTATTAATGAGTTCAGCCAGAGAACAAGAAAGTGGACACACGGGGCATACAAACAGAACAGACAGAACTAAACGTCACACAAAACAAAAAACTACAACTAACAAAGAGCTTAACAGAATTGTAACCAAAATAACATGTAACTAAGAAGGCAACAGTAAAACGAAACCCAGATACTCTGCATCTAACACCGGAACAGACAAACAGAGGGTGACGAACAAAACTGAGATAACAAAACTAATAAACTAGCAAGGGATACTAATCTAACACAGAGACTATAACTAGGGACACAGACTAAAGAGTAAACAAACAACAAGGTCTAACTCTGGCTATAAGCCAGAGGGTGCGGAACAGAAATACACGGCACTCAGCCGGACAAGAAAGTCACGTAAGACCTGAGGTCGTGATCACGGGCTCTGGGTAAGGCAGGCGTTAGATCCAGGAGGCACTGAGCTCGCTGACGTGGAAGGCAGCGGACAAGGAATCTTGCTGAGATGGAGGCCAGCCGAACAGGGACTCGTAGAGGCTGATAAACTGCAGGCGGAATCTCGGGAGCAATGAGGGATTCGTGGGGCTGGCCGTCTCTGGCATTAACTTTGCCCGTGTAGCGACGAGACCAGACATCGGAGTGAAGGGAGTGAGGAGTATAAGTAGGGACGTGCCAGGTGTGTGTGATTAGTGACTTGGAGAGGTGAATGACGTGCAGCTGGTAGCGCAAACGTGAATGATGATTTGAATGGGGTGCAGCTGAGGGAGTGCAGGTGATACCTGCCATTCACACGTACGCGTTGGAATGCGTTGATCCAACGGATGGTGGAGGAGGAGTCTGGCGCATGGGGTTGTGTTGATTCCAGAGACGTTATAGTGAGATTGACAGGTCAACAAACCAATCTCGCCACTAGCAAGCTGTTTACCTTGTGAGTAGTAGCATGCTAACAGTAGATAGGTGGCTCAGACACCACGCAGACACCTATCAGATGTATTTTTCAGTTACAATAAAGGGTTTTTTACATTGTACAGTGTCTATTTCTCGGTAACTTTAAAAAAATCTAAGCAAAAAAAAGTCAAACAAACAACTTTTAGGTACAAATACGACCATCTTTTTTTTTTAGCTTCTTTAGACGTGAGCATAAACGCGATCTGATTGGCTAGCGCCTGTGGAACCCATGGAGCCACAATTCAGTTCGGCAAAGGATGATGTCAACCTTGACGAATCAACGCATTCGAACGTGTACGTGTGAATGGCAGGTTGCAGAGCATTCACACCTTTGCGTTGGAATGGGTTGAACCATCAGGGTTGACGGATCCCCATTCACTTTGAATGGGGTGACGTCATCCTTTGCCGAACTGAATTGTGGCTCCGTTGGGTTCCCTTGCGTTGCGTTTCATGCTTTGGCAAGAGTTGAAGAATGTTCAACTTTTCGTGAGGCAATGCATGTGTCAGCCAATCAAATTGCCTTTCATGCATAACTGACAGCACAGGCGCTAGCCAATCAGATCCCGTACATGCTCACGTCCAAAAAGCGGCAAGCTCAAAAAAAAAAGATGCCGACCAAACTCCGTAGATGGTCGTATTTGTACCGTATTGTTGTTTGTTTGACTTTTTTTTGTTTAGATTTTTTAAAAGTTACCGAGAAATAGACACTGTACAATGCAAAAACCCCTTTATTGTAACTGAAAAATACGTCTGATAGGATTTGCGAGGTGTCTTTGTTACCTATCTAATGTTAGCATGCTACTACTGCTACTGACTAACAGCTTGCTAGTGGCGTGATTGGTTTGTTGACCTGTCAATCTCACTATAACGTCTCTGGTATCAACACAACCCCATGCGCCAGACTCCTCCTCCACCATCCGTTGGATCAACGCATTCTAAAGCGAAATTTATGCTACTCTGATTTCACGGAGTCGGACACAGGGAACGCCTCTCCGAACACAGGGAACGCCTCTCCGACTTTAACCGCTCTCTCCGAACCCTCTCCAAGCACCTCGGAGAGGCTGTCGTGCACCTACTCATTTTTCTAACTTCCCGTACGAGATTCCCGTACGAGGTTTGCTCGGAGAGGGCTCGAAGGTAGCATAAATTAAGCATAACGCGTAGGTGTGAATGCCCTGTTAGTGTGCTGAAGGGGCGTGGTCGGAGCGGACGTCAGCACAGATGTGACAGTAGGGCTGTGTTCGTAATGGCTTAAAATGCCTCCTTCCTTCCTTCCTTCCTTCCCATTAAGAGAGCAGGGACTGTTCGAAATGTCTTAAACCTTCTCTTCCGCTTTAATAAGATACCTTGAAATACGTCACATAACGTAATTTTTCAAGAGAGCATCTGAGCTGTCTTGATGTCTCATGGCGGCAGGTATTACCCATAACTCTCTGCGCCATTCCCTAACCAGAGACAAATTAATTACAGTTTCTTTGCTTTTTTTGGTAATTTTTTAAAAAGTTACCGAGAAATAAACAGTGTACTATGTACTTATGTCATGATTGATTAACAAAAATAGTCCGATTTCGTTAGCGATGTATCCGTTAGCCAGGTCGCTAACAGTAGCGGCTAGCTAGCAAATAAGCACACACAGCGTGATGACACAGCATCATAATACTGTACATGCTATCTTAATAGACTGTTCGAAATCAAAGGTTTTTGCGATACCTTCCCCCGAAAGGACCTGTCTCGTCAGACACCTGTCCAACAAGAGATCAAGGATTAAGACAGCTATCTATGAATCTGAACACAGCATAGGTCCGCCCATTATTTTAATTTGGAACCCATAGGCCTTCTGTTAGTATTTCTTCTCTTTGACAGTTCAGAAAGTGGACACTTGATTCATTAAAAATACTGTGGATGTTCTAAATCTTGTAACCAAAAAAGAACATATTTTCTTTCTTGTAAAGAAGCTGATTTAATTTTGTATTAGCCTATGCTTTGTAAACTGTGGTGTTGTGAACTTTCATTGTAGGTCTGTAGGCTGAATTTGCATAATGACAAGCAGATTTTTCTTTAAAAAACACTTGAGCAGACGGCAGATTTAATTCTTAAAATTTGGTTCCCTCATTTTCTTTTCTAAGGTTACATTGTGCTGTTGTTTTGTTGACAGAGTAATTAAGAAAGTAATTTCCGTTACTTTAATACATTACTTTAATATTGTGATACTTGTATTAGGTTACTGAATAAAAATGTTAACAGGTAATCAGTAATTGTATCTGAATTACACTTAAAAAAAAATCATTACACTGTTTTGGAGGTGTTTACGTGTCTGAAATGAAAATGTCCCCGGATTTAGTTTCAGAAATATGGTCACCTTAATCTGAATATATTTTTTTAAGTAATCCTCCCAACCCTTGGATTGGTCCCACCTCACAGTTTCTGTCCCCCTTTTTGATTATAGTACAGGTCCTGGGGAAGATTTGTATGCGCTTCATTTAGCGCAGAATATCTCAACTGTTATAGACTAATATGACCCCATTGAACAACGTGGGATGTGTGCCAAAATCTCTATCCGGGACGAAAGTCCTGAAAATGACCACAACAGGTGACACTATTATCACACTACATAATTGTGAATTAGTATGGTTGCATACTTGGAATAACGCAACTCATTTGGAACTGAGAAGAACATTTGTGTTACTGCAGAGTTTAGTTAGTCATTAGTCGCTGTGAACATAAGCCGCTTTGGCGCTACTTGGAGCAGGACTGCTCGGGTCTCGTCGGCCAATCCTTGCCTTTCAAATCCATTCTCAGTATCCAATCCATTCCGGAACGAGAATGGACCTGGGCCAATCGCGGCGCTTCTCCTCATTCTCGAGAACTTGGCTTGAACTTGTGTGACGTTACGTTACCAAGTTACGCAGACACAATCTCCTCCTGTACGCTCTTCATCACTCTGCCAAAACTACACTCTGCCGAAGATACCTGAAGCTAAGCCAAGTGAACCGAACTCGGCAAAGTGAGTAACCACGAATTGTTTTTATTTTTATTTTAGATAGTCACACATGTTTTATTTCCATTCGTCAAAATCAAGTCGTTTGATGTGGTTGTCGAGCCTCACATTACGTTATATTATATAGAACTGTATATATTACTTAAGTCAGCGGCAGTAGCTAATGAAGCTGTTTTTCTCTGACGATTTTGTGCCAGTCTTGTGTAAGTTATAAATTATAAATAGTTTTGAAGCCTCACATTACGTGATATTGCATCTATACTGTACATTACTTAAGTCAGCGATGCAAGGCAGACGCTAATGAAGCTGTTTTTCTCTGGCGATTTTGTAACAGTGTCTTGTGTAAGTTATAAATTCTATATCGCATTGAAGCCAAGCTAACGTTAAAGCTTTCACTAAAGTTACGTGCTCCGTAGAAACAAAAGCGATGGTATTACTTACTAAGTGTAGCCTAATAACTACAATATTACTATGAAGTACTCTGAGCTGAAACTATTGATAACGCTTACGGAACAGAGTGTGTTTTATGTGCTGCAGTGTCACAGTGTATTGTTCAAAGCATGGGTCACATTCAGCGTTTAGTTGTTGACTACTGTGGGTGTACTTACAGGTATCTATCAACTCGCTGTCCATTTTGTTAGCTAATAACATTTGATTCAAAGTACCTCTTCCTGAGAATAATGTATTAGCCCACCTAGAGTCAAGCCTGTGAATGGTTGTAGATATAACCATGTCAGCAAAAATACATGGTTATATCTACCATATATGACACTGTGATACGTAGTTGTAATTATTGTTATTGCTATAATGTTGTCTTTAGATGAGCACTAGACCTAGGACCCACAAGTCCATGGGAGACGCGGAGTGGATGGCGAGGCTGAGGGCATTTGCCAGCTCAGGAGTTTGGGCCTTCTGGAGGAGGCAATAGACCAGCCCCAAGGCAAAAGAAGTGGCATGACCTTTATCAGAAGGTAAAGTACATTATAACCTGATTACATGTTGCGTATTACTTATTCACGTAATTGAAAAATGGGCAATACAATGGTTGAGATGAATATCAACCAGACAAAGGGACTGTACACTAAGCTAAATAATGATGCTGATTGTTTCAGATTGAGAAATGCCCGAAGCAGGCCCGTGGGCAGACCACCCTCTTTGGAGGGTCCATGGCCTGTAATTGTGGATTCCACATTGTCAAGGTGATTTATTTAAAAATGGCTTCTCATTAAGATTGTTCTTGCATCACATGTCTGTTTTGGGTATTGGTAGGTTTCACATACCAGTCATACCCTCAGACACACCAGGGATTTGGAGGGCCTTCACATGACACCCCCCCCCACACACACACACACACCACACACCACACACACACACACACACACACACAACACACACACACATTGACCCCCCTTCCCCCATTCTTGACCTCAAAACTCCCCATGGAGAGACTTCAAGTTTGGACCTTTGCCCTAGCATTCACACCTTCACATTGCCTGTTTTCATCTTTTCATCTTTTAGTTCAATACATCACGCTTTGGTGGGGTACAGTCTGCCTCATTGAAGCCCAATTTAGTAGCTAGGAGGACCCCAAGCGCTTCTCCTCCATCCTCTGTGAGGACACCCAGCGCTTCTCCTCCATCCTCTGCGAGGGACACCCATCCCTGCACTATCCTCTGCGAGGACACCCATCCCTGCACCATCTTCTGCGAGGACACCCATCCCTGCACCATCCTCTCTGAGGACACCCAGCCCTGCACTATCCTCTGTGAGGACACCCATCCCTGCACCATCCTCTCTGAGGACACCCAGCCCTGCACTATCCTCTGTGAGGACACCCAGCCTGCATCATTCCCTGTGAGGACCCCGTGCCTAGCCTCTGTGAGTACAGCAATGTCTATTAGCTGGTCTGCTCTGTTAGTCATCTTTAGTATAACCTTTATTTATGCAATAAACTTAATTCTTATTTGTTGTTGTCTTCCAATCAGGATGAGCCTGGAGCAGTTCAGCTAGCCACTTTAGGGCTGAAGCTGCAGATTCATTCTGGTTGCCAGTAAGGATGCGCTGAGTCCATCCCTGTGCAGGACCAGAGGTGGATAGCCAACATCCTCTATCACTCTGGCAAACTGCGGACAGATCTGAAGCTGTGGTATGAGCCCCCTGTCCCAGCCCTCATCTACCACCAGACACCAACACCCAACCGCTTTTTTCACCCATCAGCTGATGGTGTGGATGCCCTACCACCTGTGGAAGGTTAGGGTGTCCTGCCCAGCTTGTGGGAAACAGCTGACAGGCGGAGGTGTCAGCAAGAGAGTTCGGAAGGTCCTGGACATAGACAGGTATTACCTCATGGTGACAGAGGTACTCAGGTGCCATGGGGTGTTCCCTTTCCTATCTGTCCACCACTCGTAATGTCCTGGACCAGCTGGATCTGCCCACATCGGAGGAAGTTCCGGATGATCCTGACCCAAGGTGAGTAGAGCAGTTTTGAAAGAAAGTGATTGTGCAGACTTAAATCACTGAAATTACCCTCCAAAGAACATGTAACTAATCACCTCAACAATGTGCATTTCAGGTATGCTTGTGACATCTGTGTCATTACACTGCTTCGCGATCGGACACTTGGCAACAGTCCAGCACGTCTGACAAAACAACTGAAGGAGAACCATTCGGAGGAATGGCTGTCTCGTTTGGCAGACTACTATGGGGAGTGTGCTGGCTTTGTGGATCAGCCCAGCCTCTTCCCAGTGGTCTGCCAGGAACCCCAGAGTTCGTGGACATCCCCACCAGTCGCTGGCTGCTGTCCGTGTACGGCAGTGACATCCTCTCCCGCATGGACCATATCAAGGCCAGCATCACCTCCACATTTGGGTGCATCTTAAAGATGGACTCAACCAAAAAGGTATTAATTAATCTGACTATATAAAAGATTTCCATGTATGTAATATATACTCTCATATACACATTAATGTTGTCAGTGACATTACATATTACATATGCAGTTATAATAAAATGTGTGCTGTGTATTTAATCTACATACACTTACTGCTGTAGATAATGTATGGAAAAAAGTGCATAATCTTAAACATAACTGTTCCAGATCACAAAGAAGCTGTCTGGCCATGGCAGGGGGACAGCTTTTTGGGTGACCTCTATTGGCAATGAGGTTGGCCAAGTCCTTAACAGTGTCCTGACGGTGCAGGAGGGGCCAGGACTGGACAGGATGGTGTCTGGCATCATGGAGCGGTACCGCCAAGCAGCTGTTCCACCCCCAGTCCTGCTATACGTGGACTGTGGCTGCTGCGTGACTCAGGGGCTAGCAAGCTGCAGACCAGGTTTGCGGAGTGGCCAGAGCTCCACATACGGTTGGATATCTGGCACTTTATGAGGAGGCTGGCTGTTGGCTGCACCACCGACGCTCATGTACTCTACCCCACATTCATGGGTGGCTTGTCTGCAAGCATCTTTGAGTGAGATGCGGGGGACCTCGCTCTGTTGAGGCATATGAAGAGGGAGGAGCTCAGTCGGGAGGGTGTGCCAGACCTCACTGATCTCCTGGTGGACAGGAGAATCAGTAATAAGGAGCTCAGCCAGTTCTGCCGCAGGAGGACACGCAGCGTGGAGGACACCATCAGCTGTATTGAGCGGCTGCTGCGGGAACTGGGGGGCCAGGTGGGAGAGACCTCATGGGTGTGCCCCTGATAGACAAGGTGCGCATGGAGCACATCTGGCGTGTGCAGAAACACCACGTCAGGTGCATCCAGGACTTGCCAGGTGTACGGCTGTACACTGAGGTAGGCACCGCCACCAAGGCAGGCGTCGTCCTGACCAGGTACCGCTGTGCCAGAGGGTCCACATCCCTGGAATCTTTTCACCTCCACCTGAACAGGTTCATTCCAGGTTGGTGTCTCTCTTATGTATGATTTGAAATAATTTGCATGTTTTTATTAAGGCATTATTCAGATTGAAAAGGAAGACCTTTTTCATTGGCATAAATATTTTGTTCTTTTCCCAGGAACCAGTGCAAATGCACTGAATTTCCAGCTATACCTCCTGGATGGCCTGAACAGGTGGAACCAGGATCGGGGCAATGCAGCAGTGACCACCAAGCCGTCATCATTCATGACATACTCCGGGGATTTGGTCCAATGTGTCAACACAAACTGCCTGAAGGTGACTGGCCGGCCATTTCTGCCAAGCTTCAGGCCACCTTCCAAATACACTGGTATGTCTTTGGTATTGATATCTGGCTTCATAATACTTATGATTTGTGGTTGTCAGTGTTCACACTGAATCACTCACCATAACATGATGCCGATATAACTCTGATATGTAAATGAAATGGTATCCATACAATGCTTTGAATAGCACTAATAAAGTCTGTGTGTGTGTGTGTGTCTGTTCTTTTCATAGGAGAGCTGCTAGGTGTTGACTACCTGCTGAGTCAGACAGGACAGCCCCTGAGGATGGACCCTGACTCAGAGGAGACAGAGAACTTGCTGGAGGATGTGCAGGAGGATGAGGGCGAGGAGGAAGATGAGGGCATTGAGGAAGACCAAACCCCTGATGATACTGTCATGAACATAAGTAACCTTAATCTCTCCTTGAGTCTCCTCGATGACTCAAACTTATCCATTTCCTCCCAGCCTTGTCCCGGCCTTGTTCCTTCCTCCTCCCAGCCTGCTTCCTCTTCCCTGGCTGCTGCATCCTTCCAACCTGCTTCCTCTTCTCTGGCTGCTGCATCCTTCCAACCTGCTTCCTCTTCCCTGGCTGCTGCATCCTTCCAGCCTGCTGCATCCTTCCAACCTGCTTCCTCTTCCCTGGCTGCTGCATCCTTCCAGCCTGCTTCCTCTTCCCTGGCTGCTGCATCCTTCCAGCCTGCTTCCTCTTCCCTGGCTGCTGCATCCTTCCAGCCTGCTGCCTCCTTCCAGCCTGCTGCCTACTTCCAGCCTGCTTCCTCTTCCCTGGCTGCTGCATCCTTCCAGCCTGCTTCCTCTTCCCTGGCTGCTGCATCCTTCCAGCCTGCTGCATCCTTCCAACCTGCTTCCTCTTCCCTGGCTGCTGCATCCTTCCAGCCTGCTGCCACCTTCCTGGCTGCTCCAACTATGCTGCAGCCAGGTGTCCCAGCCTCTCCTGATGAGTCTGGGGTATGTTAATCGATGATTATGTGTAAAGAAATAAAATCACTGTATCTGCTTTTTGTCCCAGATCTCTGTTTCCAAAATGTGTCACTCATCTGTTTTTTTTTTCTCAGGCTGTTGATGACTCTGGCGTGCCAGGCATGGACAGAGTTGACAGCTTGGCAGAGTATCTGGTGGAGCTGAGGAGCCAGCCCTCTCTGGCCCTCACCAACCAGCAGGTCAGAAACATTTATTGTCTTGCTACTTTCCCTCTGTGACCTGTCATACATATTCACACTTGCATATGTTTTTGACTTTTCTCACGGGCTGCTGTGTTCTCTCTCTGCTTAGGTGAGCAACATTGGTGCTCTGTGGCAGAACCTGCTGGACTATGACAAACAGAAGGTGGTGTTTGCTGCCAGACACCAGAGCAGGCTGGACACAGGGAGATTCAGGTCACCAAAGAAGAGGCAGGAGTTCACCCCAGGGGTGGAGAGTTTGAAGAGGCACGCCCTCACCACCTGCCCCGCTTGCCCAGTGGCCAGATTGCTGCCGCCTGATTGAGACTATCTTTGTCAGGCTCTGTGTCATCCACCGCAGTCCTAAGAAGAGGGGGACTGGCATGGTGTCTAGATGGGATCTCATCCTGGAGGACTATAGGAGGATCAGGCGGCTCATTCTGTCCAATGGGTCTGTCATGCAGCAGACCACCCTGCAACTGGTGGACGTGAGCCACACCACCCTGGTGCAGTGGCATAATAAGAGGGTGAAGAGGCAGGACAGCGCGGTGGTGATGCAAGGACTGGACCTGCCCAGCCGCTTGTCTGTGGCGACTGACCCTCTCCTCCCTGCTAATGTGCGCCCACCATCTGCACCCCCCCAACCAGGCCCAGTTCACCAGTACCACCTGCCTGCCAGCACCGTGGGCCAGGCAAAGGTGAACAGGCAGTTGTACTCCTCAGTCGCGACACCGGCAGCTGTGAGGTCGCGCCCCCAATGGGAGCTCCTTCCTGCTACACCCTCGGGCCCTCAACTGTTTATAATGGGTCCGGTGACCTCACAGGGGCCTGTGCTGGGTGCTGCTCCACAGGCTCTGGGTGCCAGCCTCTCCTCAGTCGCGACACAGGCAGCTGTGATGTCGCGCCCCCAACGGCAGCTCCTCCCTGCTCCACCCTCGGGCCCTCAGCTGTTCATGCTGGGTCCAGTGACCTCACAGGGGCCTGTGCTGGGTGCCTGCTCCACAGGCTCTGGGTGCCAGCCTCTCCTCTGCCGTTCCTGCTCCAGTCCGAAAACGGACCTGCAGTGTTCTGCGCAACACGTGCAAGAAGTGCGGGGCAGTTCAGGACAGCGGAGACTGGACACAGCCAGTACAAGGGCATTATATACTGCCCCTCTGTAGAGGCTGTACCCAAGGAGCAGTGGTTGGAGGATATAAAAAATGCATGAAAAATAAATGAATAAATTGTCCCCCCCTCCCAGAGGCATGGACACTGGCTTAGTGCCCCTCAACCCCTTTCCCTCCCAGTTTCACACTTTCTGTATATAGTTCTTTATATGTTTTCTGATATATATTATTATATTGTATATATATATTATGCTATAGTTGTTGTGTTGAATTTGTTATTGCAAATAAAAGTTTGTTTACAACAAAGATTTATACATTGTTCTTTTGTGAATAGAAGGATGTATTAACTGGAACACAAATATTTTGTGAAACAATTAAAGTACCTCACACATAACTGTACATGAACTTGCATTGAAATATTCAATGTAGATTTATAAATATCTCACTAATATAAGGTAAATTAAAAGTAATATGCAAACAAATTGTGATTTCCAGTAATAAAATTGAACTTTGCAGTAAATAATGCACACCTACATTTCTGCTAACAGTGGGACTCGAACCGGGAACTTTGGGGTCAACTCTTCTCTCATAAATGCATATATGTATTGAAATATTCAATGTAGAATTATCCATATCTCACTAATATAAGGTTAATAAAAGGTAATATGCAAACAAATTGTGATTTCCAATAATGAAAATGAGCTTTGCATGAAATAATGCAAACCTCAATTTCTGCCAACGGTGGGACTCGAACCTGAAACCTCTGCGCTCATAGTAATGTATATAAAAACAGAAGTTTAATGTTTTAAAAATAATTTATGATGTACATCAACATTAAAAAACTTTAGTCATGGAGGATTAGGCCATACAAAATCCCTTCCTTCTTTTTTTCTCTCCTTTTCCCTTTTTTCTCTCTTTTTTCCTCTCTTTTCTTCTTCCAACCACTGCTCCTTGGGAACAGCCTCTACAGAGGGGCAGTACATAATGTCCTTGTACTGGCTGTGTCCAGTCTCCGCTGTCCTGAACTGCCCGCATTTCTTGCACGTGTTGCCCAGAACACCGCAGGTCCGTTTTCGGACTGGAGCAGGAGCGGCAGAGGAGAGGCTGGCACCCAGAGCCTGTGGAGCAGCACCCAGCACAGGCCCCTGTGAGGTCACTGGACCCAGCATGAACAGATGAGGGCCCGAGGGTGGAGCAGGGAAGAGTTCTCACTGGAGGTACGAGTTCACAGCCGCCGGTGCGACGGCGGACAATACCTTCCTCTTCACCTGTGCCTGGCCCACGGTGCTGCCAGCCCGGGGGTACTGGTGAACAGGGCCTGGTTGGGGGGGGGGTGCAGATGGTGGGCACACATTAGCAGGGAGGAGAGGGTCAGTCGCCACAGACAAGTGGCTGGGCAGGTCCAGTCCTTGCACCACCACGTTGCCCTGCCTCTACACCCTCTTGTTGTGCCACTGTACCAGGGTGGGTGGTGTGGCTCACGTCTACAGCAGCCCGTGAGAAAAGACAAAAACATGAGTGTGAATATGTATGACAGGGCACAGAGGGAAAGTAGTAAGACAATAAATATTCCTGACCTGCTGGTTGGTGCGGGCCAGAGAGAGCTGGTGCCTCAGCTCCACCAGATACTCTGCCAAGCTGTCAACTCGGTCCATGCCTGGCACCCCAGAGTCATCCACAGCCTGATAAAGAAAAAAAAACATAAAAACTGATGAGTGACACATTTTGTAAACAGATGTGGGACAAAATGCAGATACAGTGATTTTACTTCTTTACACACAATTATGAATGTACATAACCCAGACTCATCAGGAGAGGCTTGGACACCTGGCTGCAGCATGGTGGAAGCAGTCAGGGAGGAGCTTGGAGGCAGCAGCAGTCAGGTTCCCCACCCACCAGTTCCTACAGCAGCCCCTCAATAAGGCTGATGGTGGCCTCCACCCTGCATGTCCTCCTGCAGCAGTACTGGCTCAACTCCCTCCTACTTATTCTCCTGTCCACCAGAAGATCAGTAAGGGCTAGCACCCCTTCCTGCCTGAGCTGCTCCCTCGTCATCTGCCGCAACAGAGCGAGGTCCCCTGCATCCCACTCAAAGGTGCATGCAGACAGGCAGCCCATGAAGGTGTGGTAGAGCATCGGTGGTGGTGCCGCCGACAGCCCGCCTCCTCATGAAGTGCCAGGTGTACCTGGTCTGCAGCTTACTCGCCCCCTCACTCAGGCAGCGGCCACAGTCCACGTATAGCAGGACTGGGGGTGGAACAGCTGCTTGGTGGTACCGCTCCATCACTCCATCCTGTCCAGTCCCAGCCCCTCCTGCACTGTCACGACACTGGTCAGGATCTAACCAACCTCATTGCCAATGGAGGTCATCCAAAGAGCTGTCCCCCTGCCACGGCCAGTCAGCTTCTTTGTGATCTGAAATTTGAAAACAGTGATGTTTAATATTACGCACTTTTTTTCCCTACAGCAGTAAGTGTATGTAGAATAAATACACAGCACACATTTATAATAACTGCTTATAATTTAAATCAATGTTATTAGCTAACTAACTAGAACCATACAACAGGTACAATAAGAAAATAGGTACAGTAATCAACAAGTAAACACTGAATGTGAGCATGCTTTGAACAATACACTGAGACACTGCAGCACATAAACATACACTATTGTACCGTTATCGTTATCAATAGCAATCATATTATGCATGATCAGTTACAGTAGTTGTATGATATACGAGAAACGACGCTTAACACCGCTGGTGTACAGTACAGGTACAGTACAGGTACAGTAGTCAACAAGTAAACACTGAAAGTGAGCATGCTTTGAACAATACACTGAGACACTGCAGCACATAAACATACACTCCTGTACCGTTATCGTTATCAATAGCAATCATATTATGCATGATCAGTTACAGTAGTTGTATGATATACGAGAAACGACGCTTAACACCGCTGGTCAGGCGTCATACACAGATAGCAAGCTAACTAGATGGTTAGCTTACTGATACAAGCTTTCAACAACTACTTTAATCACTGCCAATACTCGGCCGTTTGGCTGTTTCAGCTCAGAGTAACATTATAGTAGTTGCACATGGCTGTTTCCATTCATAAAAATGTTGTAGTTATAAGACGTAGCATAATCTAGTTCATAATGTAACCGTTACATCGGTGCACGTATCTTTAGTCAAAGCGTTAACGTTAGTTAGGCTTGTCAATCAATACAATATGGAAATGAAACGTGTGTCCGTCTAAGAGAAAAATAAAAACATGTCATTGTTACTTACTTACTTACTTACTTACTTTGACTTTGACGAGTTGTCGTAGCTTCAGCCATCTTGAGGAGCTTGCGTCTGCGTAACTTGGCAACGTAACGTCACACAAGTTCAAGCCAAGTGTCTCGAGTATGAATAGAAGCTCCGCTATTGGCCCAGGTCCATTCTCGTTCCGCGGCTGGATTGGATACTGAGAATGGATTTGAAAGGCGAGGATTGGCCGACGAGACCCGAGCGGTCCTGCTCCAAGTAGCGCCAGTGGTCGAGTGGCCGTTGCTATGACAATCTCGCAGCTGATTGGATATTTCACGAGAGTTTTAAGACGCCGCAGCCAGATGTTTATCATTCTGAGGTAATCTAATTTCACAGATTGCAGCTACCGTCGTAGAAGATATTTGAAGTAAGTAATCAATCAACACATTAATTCATTAAACAAGTGTTCACTTATTTGTTTAGGTCGTAATTCGTGTTTGGGAATGTTTTAGTCTGTTCATAGTCTAATGCTAGTTCAGACGAACATAAAAAGTTACGTGAACTGGCGAGTTAACATTAACTTTCACGTAACTTTAATGATTACGGTGTGTCATCGTAACTGATGGATGAATGTTTACGTGTAGTATGTTGTTTTTGTCTGTCACATTAGCCTGGGGAAATGGTTATGTGAACTGCCGAGTTACCATTAACGTTCACGTAACTTTATCGACAAACTTTACCATTTTCCCAGGCTAAAGTTATTCAAAATGATTACGGTGTGTCATCGTAACCGATGGATGAATGTTTACGTGTAGTATGTTGTTTTTTTCTGTCACATTAGCCTGGGGAAATGCTGTTAAAAATGGTATTGTTTGAGCTAGGGATACAGTTACGTGAACTGCTGAGGTAACGTTAACGTTACAGCCCGGTAAAGAAGCTCTAACGTTAATATCACAAGCCATCAAAATGACTGTTACTCTTAGCTATATTTACACATTCGATGGCTACTCAGACAACTGATCTGTTTATTCGTCTTCAATTTAGACTGAAATCTTTTTTGCGGGAATATGATGAAACGTTGTTTATTTGATCCGACAAAAAAATGTGTTTCTGACATCTGAGATTTCCCTAAGATAAATAACTGTTATGTCTAGGTCGACTTAAACTGTTTCATTTCGGTGACCTGATGTGAGAAACGTTGTTGTTGTTGCTCTGGCTTTGATCTGTCTGAGGTGAATTTCAGGTCACAGGCACTTACTTGAGTCAAATGTGACGTCAGCACGCTGATCACTGTGCTTTACGTGGCTGTTTATTATCAGTAGCTTGTTCTTAGACAGGATACTGTTCATTTGATAGATATAAAACTGAAGTAGGCTTTTAAAAATGAACTTACATTTACATTTAGTAAAAATTAACTTACATTTACATTTACATTTAGTCATTAAGCATTTAGCATTTAGAACTGCAGTCGTTAATGAAGTATTCCCATCTGTCGCCTAATAATAAAGCTCTCCTTTCAAAGTTTTGTTTTATATGTTATGTGACATTCAACCCTGATATCTGCAGAAATGACAAAGACAGGTCAACCAGACGCCTACTGGGCAGATGTCCTGCAAAAGTATGCCATTTGGGAAGTTCAAGTTCTCCACAGGCAAGAGGCCGAAGTCAAAAAGGTGGAAGGCTGCCATACACTGCATTGACGCCTGTCCACTGACGCCAGTGTACAATCTGCCCGTCCGACATTTTGATATTTTCGGTAAAAGGATTGACTGTAAATGTGGATATCACAAGGTAAGGCATGAATTTGAATAGTTTGATTAAACATGTGAAGGTGGTGGTTGCTAAAAGTCAATCTGCTTTAGCTTTCTAATGACCAATTTGAATACGCTATCCTGGACAATGCATTGTTTTATCATCAGTTGTACTTGAATTGTTCCACAATGTTTAACAGGGGGATTACAAAGTTAATTGGATGTATTGTCAGGCTTAGGGAAAATGTTAATGTAAAATGTTTTTCACAGTCAGCTCAGAAGGCAGGGTCAGCCGAGACAGCCCCACAGTCAGAGGAGAGTCAGCCAAGCACTTCCAGTGCTAGAAGCCAGCTGCCAGCACCAGCTGCACATGCCAGTTCAGCTTCAGATACAGCATCTGCACAGGCCAGTTCAGCTTCAGATACAGCATCTGCACAGGCCAGTTCAGCTTCAGATACAGCATCTGCACAGGCCAGTTCAGAGGCACTCAAAGCACCAGCTCCAAAGACCAGGACACCACAAAAAGCACCGGCTCTGTGTAGGATTAGTGAGATGGAAACGATTACATGCTCCCTATGTAGCCAGGAGGTGAGCAGTAATGATTACACCCAGCACTTATCAGACTACCATGTCCAGGAGCGGTGTGACCAGTGTGGTGTCAAAGTCTGGGGGGCAATTGGACTGCTGCATCACATTGAAACGTATCATGTTTTTCTACCTACCGCTCCTCCTACAGCATCACCGGTGAATCATCAATCATCTTCAAAGGCACCACACACATCCACACCACAGGCACCACACACATCCACATCTCAGGCACCACACACATCCACATCACAGGCACAACACACATCCACACCACAGGCACCACACACATCCACATCTCAGGCACCACACACATCCACATCTCAGGCACCACACACATCCACACCACAGGCACCACACACATCCACATCTCAGGCACCACACACATACACACCACAGGCACCACACACATACACACCACAGGCACCACACACATACACACCACAGGCACCACACACATACACACCACAGGCACCACACACATACACACCACAGGCACCACACACATCCACATCTCAGGCACCACACACATACACACCACAGGCACCACACACATCCACATCTCAGGCACCACACACATCCACATCACAGGCACAACACACATACACACCACAGGCACCACACACATCACAGGCACCCCAAAGATGCATTGCTCTGAGGCCTCCTGAAGTGGATTGGGTGAGTTTTCTTCCCAAGCAGTTCGGGAAACTTATAAAGCCAGCAGACCAGGAGTGGATCTCCCAGTGTTTATATGAGCGCACTGGACAGCTCAGGCAAGATCTCGCCCAGAACTGGTTCCATCCACCAAGCCCATGTAAGCCCACAACATCACCTCCCAATCCACACAGCTATTTCAGGCAGCGCATGTTTCTCTGGGCTCCAATGCGGATGTGGAGCATTCCATTAAAATGCACCCAGTGCAATAGAAAGATGCACCACTCAGGAATTTATACAAAAGTGAGGGAAGTGATTGACATTGACTCCAAATATTATTTGGTTGGAGGGGACTATCCCTGTTGCAGTAAATGCATGGTCCCTGTCTGCCCTTGGAGCATTGATATCCTAAAACAATTGGATCCCTCACAGAGAAATAAATTCCCCGCCATTTTAACAACACATCTTGCACTGGACAGAAAGTGTGTCACCCTCATGAAGCCAAGAACCATCGGGAATAGCTCAAGCTACCTCCAACAAGCGCTTCAGGAGATATACAGCGAGGAGTGGGCAAGACGGACCGTTGATTACCTGTCCGATTGTGAACTCCACAAAAAGACAGGTGTCCTCACCCAAACCCAAGCTGCGTATCAACAGCCACCACCCTTTCGCCCCTTACCCCTGGCCCAGTGGTTTGAGACGGTGCATTCGAACGAGATCCTGGGTCATCTTGATGAGCTGAAAGGTGTGATTACATCAACCTATGGCAAAATCCTCAAGCTTGACTCTACCAAGAAGGTACATGTGAAGCTAAGATAACTTTTCATTGTTTATGTATTGTATGTGGTTGTTTCTCTGATTTATATGTTAATCTTTATGTAGATCACAACAAAACTTGCTGGTGGCATTGAAGACACTGCCACATGGATGACCAATATTGGGAATGAATTTGGTCAAGTTCTGAATTGTGTTCTGACCACTGGCGAGGGGGCTGGCATAGATGACTTGTGTCAGGGCATCGTTAAAAGATACCGGGATGCAGGGGAGCCAGAACCAGATGCCATTTATGTGGACAGGGACTGCTGCAATGAGACAGGTGTGTGACCTTGAAGGGTGTTGTGATGTTTTTTGTTCAAAATGTGTTACATTTCATAAACAATTTTGACAGTTTGACAGACATACAATACAGTTATTTAAGGCAGTGTATTTTGTATGAATAAAGTACTTAATTTGTGATATGGTAGGCTGCCATCAGTTGCTGCCTGTTCAATAAAATGTAGCTTAGATACGACATACAGGTGCTTAATGATGTGGTGTGTTGTTTAATTGTACAGGTGTGGGTCCAGTTCTCACTTTGTTTCGACCGTGGAAATCAACAGTGAGACTGGACATTTTCCATTTTATGAGGCGGTTCACCAATGGTCTCACAACTGAGCACCATCCACTGTACGGCACATTCTGCTCAAAATTGTCCAGTTGCATTTTTGAATGGGACAAGGATGACGTTGGGCATCTCAAAGAGGCTAAGAGGTCAGAGCTCAAAAAGAAACATCAGGGTCATGTTCCCACAGACACCCAGGTGTTGTCCAACATCAGCAACAGTGAACTGGCCAAGCACTGCCGCCGGAAAACTCGAGGGGTTGAAGAGACTCGTAGTCTAATTCAAAAACTGCTGGACTCAATGTGGGAGCTGACCGACACAACAGGTTTGCGCCTCATAAATCATGAGAGCATGGCGCGTGTGTGGGAGGTGCAACAAAAGCACTTGCCCTGCATCCAAGATCCACCTGGTGTTCAGCTGTACACAAATATCGGGTCAAAATCACAAAAGGGAGAAAGCCCTTGATGTTCTTAGATGTGGCAGGGGGTCCTCTTCTCTAGAGAGCTTTCATCGGCATCAGTGTAGTTTCATCCCAGGCAAGTTAAAACTGAACATCTTTGAGACATTTTATTTAATGTGTTGCTGAATTACTTGTCACAAAAGTCTTATTTTTAGTTTGTCATCAATCCTTTTGTCTTGCAAGGGTGGAGATGCAATGCTCTGCATACTGTTAAGTTAAAAATGAACTGCGTGCTGGTTTGCAGAGAAATCAGAGTAATGGACCGCCACACGTAGCAATTGGTTTGATACAGCTGAGTTTACTGGTTTCAAGATTGGACAAGATTCAGCCGGAGATTCAGAGCTCACAATAGCTCTGTCACCCACGGCTGGAGAACGCGTTCTGGTTGTTACATGTGATAACAATGGTATATAAGTCCAGTCTTCACTGATGGTACTTCCTGGGCCCCACACGTATACGCCTCTCTGTGACTTGCATGTTTCAGTCGTAATTTCTGGCCTGACAATTAAGTTTCTTTGAATCTCCACTCCCTGGTACAGATCGTCTCCCTATCTCCTCTGTCTCCTGCCCAGGGTGCCCTATGACCTTGGAATTTATGTCACTGGTCATTCTTGAACTTGAAAGCAGTTCTTTGAATGTTATCTTAGGCCCCTCTGTCTGAAACCTGCTTTCCAACTGCTAAATTATACTGGTTAAATGGGCATACATTGTTAATAGAAATAAAATGTTAATAAATTCATACCTAAACTGAATTTATCTTACATTCCCTCCTTTGACCTCATTTATGAGGTCAACACACACACAAGCAAGCACTAAGAAGCAAGGTTACATTTTGGGGTGGGTTCTTGATTACTTTACACAATAATATCAAAACACCCTCGGTTTGCATTCTAGCACAGCATAAGCAATTTTTACACCTCCAGGCACTACTCTGTCACGGGGGTGCCTGCCCCCCTGCCAGGTCACCAAATTCCCCGAAGCTTTGGTAGAATCCGCCCGTGTTTTTCGCTTTAGAGGTCAATCCTCAGAGCGCAACCTTTCAGTGTCTAAACACCTATTCTTATGAAAAATAAAAAATACAATTGGGTATATTGTACATATAGTAACATACAGTACTACAGTATATATTTTACCTACTAAACATACTACACATCAATTGAAAGTTTAATTTATGTACTTCCCTAGACCATTGTCTACATAAAGTAAGTAACCTCTCATAGTATAGGTACTACTAAAAATCCATTATATAGAATCATACTAAAAATCACTTGGTTACTATTAATCAACTAAAACTAATTAACTATGCAACACATTAACTATGCAAAAATCATATGATAAGCAAGTCAGTTATATACGATTCAAATTGATTATATGTTGGAAAATGAGGGAAAGAAAGATAAGGCACAAAGGAAGAAAACATAATCACATTCAACAGTATACATTCCTATACTGAAATCCTAGCACATGAGCAAATTCAGCGGAGCACATTCAAGCAAAAACATCCTTTCTTACATTCCCTGCCTCCTAAAACTGACTTTCCTGCTGTCTATGCTTTTTACGTTTTTTATGCTTCTCCCTACGCTCCCATTCCTCTATATCTCTCATCTGCCGGTAGAAGTGTTCCATGATACCGAACCAGTCGGACTCTGCATCCCGCACTGCCTCATTCAGCTCCTCCTTTCTCCCCTCCGTTCCATCCTGAAACAAATTGACATCCACCACATTCTCCTCTCCAAGGTTAAATATTTCATTCAATGTCAATTCGTGCTGACCCAGCATCTCAGCCAGCACCTCGGGTTCCGGTGTTGTCCCTCTTTCCAGGTCTTCGGGAGGTACTATGTCCTCCTCAACATCCTTATCACTTACATAACCATCAGGTCGGCCGGCAATAGCCCAATCCTCTTCATACAATCTAGCTATTTCTTTGTTGTATGTTTCTGCCCACTTCCAACACATCTAGCCCGCTCCATCCCCATAACCATACTTACAGTAGGGGTTGCCTATTGGACAATTAGGAGTATATGGGCCTTCAGGTTTTTCCATACAATCTTGCTCCAGTCAGTGTTGTTCTCACTCTCTACGGGTATAAAGAACCCCTCCTTTTCCCCACTATCTCCTATTCCCTCTAGTACACTTCCTATTCCCTTTAGTGTCTCGACCGGGAGGGCTTTTATTTGTTTTGCCTGATACTCCGGTGGTGCATCTGTGCTTTCATCTTTTCCATTGACTGCTCTCTCTATTGTGCGAGTAGCTATCAGCATGGCACCTCCAACTGCTACTCCTAAAAACACTCGTCCCAAGCATGTTCCCCACTTCCAGAACTTATCATTTAGCCAATCTACCAGGAGGTTGTTTATTAGGGTTCCTCCGTCAGGAGGAAACCTATTGTTATTGTAGGTATTATTAGGGTTCCTCCGTCAGGAGGAAACCTATTGTTATTGTAGGTATTATTATTAGGGTTCCTCCGTCAGGAGGAAACCTATTGTTATTGTAGGTATTATTATTATTATTCTTGTACCATTGAAGTCAATGGCAGGCCCTAGAACCGTATGGTAACTTTTTCTGAAATTTGGCACACTCATTAAGGACAGTCCCTTCTTCACTCACACCAAGTTTCATGTCTCCCACTAGACCACACTAGCGCCACCAACAGGTCAAAGTTGGACTTTTGTTAACACTGTAACTTTTGAACCGTTTGACCAATTTTCAAAAATGAGGTACCATTGGATTCCCTGGATCAAGACGAATTCAACACACCCTATGGCGTCAATTTCCGGTTATATAGATTTTCCGCAATTTCCGGTTTTATCAAAAACCTTTGAAAGGCCTCCACTCCTACAATTTTTGTCAAATCTTCTTCAAAATCACCAGAGATGATCTTCAGACCAAGCCTCACAACATTTATCCAACAGAATTTTGATCCTCACAACCGTTTGTCCGGTACAGCCACTGAATTTCAGCAGAAAAGCCATCAAACAGGAAGTGAAGTCATATCTCAGCAAATCTTTCAGATATCAACGCCAAACTTGGTATGCACGTGGAAGACACTACAACATGTCCCCATGTGCAAAGGCAACTTCATATCTTCAAAAATGATTGATATAAAGCAGATTGCATTAATCGCTAACGCTAAAATAATGCTTTACACATTTTTCATTCAAAAAGTGATACTCTGATTCAATCACAAGTTCATATGAAGACACTTGAGAATGTTTAGTACACAAATCTGAAAAAAAGTTGACTGTAAGATGAAAAGTAGATTTTTGGTGAATATTTGAAACATGCATGCTTGGCTAATTGCTACCACCATTTCCAGTGTAATGTCTCCCTCTCTCCTCCTTCGCTCCCCGCGCGGCTTGCCCCAGTTCTCACAGACACAAACTTCCACCTGACACACCAAACACTTGTCAAGACGCACACACACCATTTCATGACATTGTGGCCTGACCAAGGCCCCGCCCCCTCCTTAGCTTGAAGCCTTGTGGATCTTGACAGTATTGCATTTCAAATTGAATATCCCATTGGTAAGTCTGCAGCATGGATTTTTCTATACAGTGACAAATTGTGCAGAATATACATTTTTCCCTGGTTCACAAAGTCTCAAGAACCCATAATGTCACCAGCATGGATATTTCTCGACAGTGACAATTTGTGAATAATTTTAAAAAATGTCTTCAAATCAGCCATTGATCCAATTATCTGCCCAATGTTGTGTACATGTATGAAATACATGTCAGTGTCATGTCAATTTTGTAATGATTGGAATGTTGAGGAGGAACCCGCCATTGCTGCCTGCAGCTATATTTAGGGTTCCTCCGTCAGGAGGAAACCTATTGTTATTGTAGGTATTATTATTATTATTATTATTCTTGTACCATTGAAGTCAATGGCAGGCCCTAGAACCGTATGGTAACTTTTTCTGAAATTTGGCACACTCATTAAGGACAGTCCCTTCTTCACTCACACCAAGTTTCATGTCTCCCACTAGACCACACTAGCGCCACCAACGGGTCAAAGTTGGACTTTTGTTAACACTGTAACTTTTGAACCGTTTGACCGATTTTCAAAAATGAGGTACCATTGGATTCCTTGGATCAAGACGAATTCAACACACCCTATGGCGTCAATTTCCGGTTATATAGATTTTCCGCAATTTCCGGTTTTATCAAAAACCTTTGAAAGGCATCAACTCCTACAATTTTTGTCAAATCTTCTTCAAAATCACCAGAGATGATCTTCAGACCAAGCCTCACAAAAGTTCTTCAACAGAATTTTGATCCTCACAACCGTTTGTCCGGTACAGCCACTGAATTTCAGCAGAAAAGCCATCAAACAGGAAGTGAAGTCATATCTCAGCAAATCTTTCAGATATCAACACCAAACTTGGTATGCACGTGGAAGACACTACAACATGTTCCCATGTGCAAATGCAACTTCATATCTTCAAAAATGATTGATATAAAGCAAATTGCATTAATCGCTAACGCTAAAATAATGCTTTACACATTTTTCATTCAAAAAGTGATACTCTGATTCAATCACAAGTTCATATGAAGACACTTGAGAATGTTTAGTACACAAATCTGAAAAAAAGTTGATTGTAAGATGAAAAGTAGATTTTTGGTGAATATTTGAAACATGCATGCTTGGCTAATTGCTAGGGTGATTTCCAATCTAATGTCTCCCTCTCTGCTCCTTTGCTCCCCTGCGCGCATGCTCCACTTCTCACAGACACAGACTTTCCCCTGACACACGCGCAAGCTTCTCGAGACGCACACACACTATTTCATGACATTGTGGCCTGACCAAGCCCCCACTCACCCCTTAGCTTGAAGCCAAGGCCCTTGTGGATCTTGACAGTATTGCATTTCAAATTGAATATCCCATTGGTAAGTCTGCAGCATGGATTTTTCTATACAGTGACAAATTGTGCAGAATATACATTTTTCCCTGGTTCACAAAGTCTCAAGAACCCATAATGTCACCAGCATGGATATTTCTCGACAGTGACAATTTGTGAATAATTTTAAAAAATGTCTTCAAATCAGCCATTGATCCAATTATCTGCCCAATGTTGTGTACATGTATGAAATACATGTCAGTGTCATGTCAATTTTGTAATGATTGGAATGTTGAGGAGGAACCCGCCATTGCTGCCTGCAGCTATATTTATTATTATTCTTGTACCATTGAAGTCAATGGCAGGCCCTAGAACCGTATGGTAACTTTTTCTGAAATTTGGCACACTCATTAAGGACAGTCCCTTCTTCACTCACACCAAGTTTCATGTCTCCCACTAGACCACACTAGCGCCACCAACGGGTCAAAGTTGGACTTTTGTTAACACTGTAACTTTTGAACCGTTTGACCAATTTTCAAAAATGAGGGTACCATTGGATTCCCTGGATCAAGACAAATTCAACACACCCTATGCCGTCAATTTCCGGTTATATAGATTTTCCGCAATTTCCGGTTTTATCAAAAACCTTTGAAAGGCCTCCACTCCTACAATTTTTGTCAAATCTTCTTCAAAATCACCAGAGATGATCTTCAGACCAAGCCTCACAACATTTATCCAACAGAATTTTGATCCTCACAACCGTTTGTCCGGTACAGCCACTGAATTTCAGCAGAAAAGCCATCAAACAGGAAGTGAAGTCATATCTCAGCAAATCTTTCAGATATCAACACCAAACTTGGTATGCACGTGGAAGACACTACAACATGTCCCCATGTGCAAAGGCAACTTCATATCTTCAAAAATGATTGATATAAAGCAGATTGCATTAATCGCTAACGCTAAAATAATGCTTTACACATTTTTCATTCAAAAAGTGATACTCTGATTCAATCACAAGTTCATATGAAGACACTTGAGAATGTTTAGTACACAAATCTGAAAAAAAGTTGACTGTAAGATGAAAAGTAGATTTTTGGTGAATATTTGAAACATGCATGCTTGGCTAATTGCTACCACCATTTCCAGTGTAATGTCTCCCTCTCTCCTCCTTCGCTCCCCGCGCGGCTTGCCCCAGTTCTCACAGACACAAACTTCCACCTGACACACCAAACACTTGTCAAGACGCACACACACCATTTCATGACATTGTGGCCTGACCAAGGCCCCGCCCCCTCCTTAGCTTGAAGCCTTGTGGATCTTGACAGTATTGCATTTCAAATTGAATATCCCATTGGTAAGTCTGCAGCATGGATTTTTCTATACAGTGACAAATTGTGCAGAATATACATTTTTCCCTGGTTCACAAAGTCTCAAGAACCCATAATGTCACCAGCATGGATATTTCTCGACAGTGACAATTTGTGAATAATTTTAAAAAATGTCTTCAAATCAGCCATTGATCCAATTATCTGCCCAATGTTGTGTACATGTATGAAATACATGTCAGTGTCATGTCAATTTTGTAATGATTGGAATGTTGAGGAGGAACCCGCCATTGCTGCCTGCAGCTATATTTAGGGTTCCTCCGTCAGGAGGAAACCTATTGTTATTGTAGGTATTATTATTATTATTATTCTTGTGCCATTGAAGTCAATGGCAGCCCCTAGAACCGTATGGTAACTTTTTCTGAAATTTGGCACACTCATTAAGGACAGTCCCTTCTTCACTCACACCAAGTTTCATGTCTCCCACTAGACCACACTAGCGCCACCAACGGGTCAAAGTTGGACTTTTGTTAACACTGTAACTTTTGAACCGTTTGACCGATTTTCAAAAATGAGGTACCATTGGATTCCTTGGATCAAGACGAATTCAACACACCCTATGGCGTCAATTTCCGGTTATATAGATTTTCCGCAATTTCCGGTTTTATCAAAAACCTTTGAAAGGCCTCCACTCCTACAAATTTTTGTCAAATCTTCTTCAAAATCACCAGAGACGATCTTCAGACCAAGCCTCACAACATTTATCCAACAGAATTTTGATCCTCACAACCGTTTGTCCGGTACAGCCACTGAATTTCAGCAGAAAAGCCATCAAACAGGAAGTGAAGTTATAGCTCAGCAAATCTTTCAGATATCAACACCAAACTTGGTATGCACGTGGGAGACACTACAACATGTCCCCATGTGCAAAGGCAACTTCATATCTTCAAAAATGATTGATAGAAAGCAAATTGCATTAATCGCTAACGCTAAAATAATGCTTTACACATTTTTCATTCAAAAAGTGATACTCTGATTCAATCACAAGTTCATATGAAGACACTTGAGAATGTTTAGTACACAAATCTGAAAAAAAGTTGACTGTAAGATGAAAAGTAGATTTTTGGTTAATATTTGAAACATGCATGCTTGGCTAATTGCTACCACAAGTTCCAATGTAATCTCTCCCTCTCTCCTCCTTCGCTCCCCGCGCGGCTTGCCCCAATTCTCACAGACACAAACTTTCACCTGACACACCAAACACTTGGCAAGACGCGCACACACAATTTCATGACATTGTGGCCTGACCAAGGCCCCGCCCCCTCCTTAGCTTGAAGCCAAGGCCCTTGTGGATCTTGACAGTATTGCATTTCAAATTGAATATCCCATTGGTAAGTCTGCAGCATGGATTTTTCTATACAGTGACAAATTGTGCAGAATATACATTTTTCCCTGGTTCGCAATCTTTGGAGGAACCCGCCATTGCTGCCTGCAGCTATATTTATTATTATTATTCTTGTACCATTGAAGTCAATGGCAGGCCCTAGAACCGTATGGTAACTTTTTCTGAAATTTGGCACACTCATTAAGGACAGTCCCTTCTTCACTCACACCAAGTTTCATGTCTCCCACTAGACCACACTAGCGCCACCAACGGGTCAAAGTTGGACTTTTGTTAACACTGTAACTTTTGAACCGTTTGACCGATTTTCAAAAATGAGGTACCTTTGGATTCCCTGGATCAAGACGAATTCAACACACCCTATGGCGTCAATTTCCGGTTATATAGATTTTCCGCAATTTCCGGTTTTATCAAAAACCTTTGAAAGGCCTCCACTCCTACAATTTTTGTCAAATCTTCTTCAAAATCACCAGAGATGATCTTCAGACCAAGCCTCACAACATTTATCCAACAGAATTTTGATCCTCACAACCGTTTGTCCGTACAGCCACTGAATTTCAGCAGAAAAGCCATCAAACAGGAAGTGAAGTGATATCTCAGCAAATATTTCAGATATCAACGCCAAACTTGGTATGCACGTGGAAGACACTACAACATGTCCCCATGTGCAAAGGCAACTTCATATCTTCAAAAATGATTGATATAAAGCAGATTGCATTAATCGCTAACGCTAAAATAATGCTTTACACATTTTTCATTCAAAAAGTGATACTCTGATTCAATCACAAGTTCATATGAAGACACTTGAGAATGTTTAGTACACAAATCTGAAAAAAAGTTGACTGTAAGATGAAAAGTAGATTTTTGGTGAATATTTGAAACATGCATGCTTGGCTAATTGCTACCACCATTTCCAGTGTAATGTCTCCCTCTCTCCTCCTTCGCTCCCCGCGCGGCTTGCCCCAGTTCTCACAGACACAAACTTCCACCTGACACACCAAACACTTGTCAAGACGCACACACACCATTTCATGACATTGTGGCCTGACCAAGGCCCCGCCCCCTCCTTAGCTTGAAGCCTTGTGGATCTTGACAGTATTGCATTTCAAATTGAATATCCCATTGGTTAGTCTGCAGCATGGATTTTTCTATACAGTGACAAATTGTGCAGAATATACATTTTTCCCTGGTTCACAAAGTCTCAAGAACCCATAATGTCACCAGCATGGATATTTCTCGACAGTGACAATTTGTGAATAATTTTAAAAAATGTCTTCAAATCAGCCATTGATCCAATTATCTGCCCAATGTTGTGTACATGTATGAAATACATGTCAGTGTCATGTCAATTTTGTAATGATTGGAATGTTGAGGAGGAACCCGCCATTGCTGCCTGCAGCTATATTTAGGGTTCCTCCGTCAGGAGGAAACCTATTGTTATTGTAGGTATTATTATTATTCTTGTACCATTGAAGTCAATGGCAGGCCCTAGAACCGTATGGTAACTTTTTCTGAAATTTGGCACACTCATTAAGGACAGTCCCTTCTTCACTCACACCAAGTTTCATGTCTCCCACTAGACCACACTAGCGCCACCAACGGGTCAAAGTTGGACTTTTGTTAACACTGTAACTTTTGAACCGTTTGACCAATTTTCAAAAATGAGGTACCATTGGATTCCCTGGATCAAGACGAATTCAACACACCCTATGCCGTCAATTTCCGGTTATATAGATTTTCCGCAATTTCCGGTTTTATCAAAAACCTTTGAAAGGCCTCCACTCCTACAATTTTTGTCAAATCTTCTTCAAAATCACCAGAGATGATCTTCAGACCAAGCCTCACAACATTTATCCAACAGAATTTTGATCCTCACAACCGTTTGTCCGGTACAGCCACTGAATTTCAGCAGAAAAGCCATCAAACAGGAAGTGAAGTGATATCTCAGCAAATATTTCAGATATCAACGCCAAACTTGGTATGCACGTGGAAGACACTACAACATGTCCCCATGTGCAAAGGCAACTTCATATCTTCAAAAATGATTGATATAAAGCAGATTGCATTAATCGCTAACGCTAAAATAATGCTTTACACATTTTTCATTCAAAAAGTGATACTCTGATTCAATCACAAGTTCATATGAAGACACTTGAGAATGTTTAGTACACAAATCTGAAAAAAAGTTGACTGTAAGATGAAAAGTAGATTTTTGGTGAATATTTGAAACATGCATGCTTGGCTAATTGCTACCACCATTTCCAGTGTAATGTCTCCCTCTCTCCTCCTTCGCTCCCCGCGCGGCTTGCCCCAGTTCTCACAGACACAAACTTCCACCTGACACACCAAACACTTGTCAAGAAGCACACACACCATTTCATGACATTGTGGCCTGACCAAGGCCCCGCCCCCTCCTTAGCTTGAAGCCTTGTGGATCTTGACAGTATTGCATTTCAAATTGAATATCCCATTGGTAAGTCTGCAGCATGGATTTTTCTATACAGTGACAAATTGTGCAGAATATACATTTTTCCCTGGTTCACAAAGTCTCAAGAACCCATAATGTCACCAGCATGGATATTTCTCGACAGTGACAATTTGTGAATAATTTTAAAAAATGTCTTCAAATCAGCCATTGATCCAATTATCTGCCCAATGTTGTGTACATGTATGAAATACATGTCAGTGTCATGTCAATTTTGTAATGATTGGAATGTTGAGGAGGAACCCGCCATTGCTGCCTGCAGCTATATTTATTATTATTATTCTTGTACCATTGAAGTCAATGGCAGGCCCTAGAACCGTATGGTAACTTTTTCTGAAATTTGGCACACTCATTAAGGACAGTCCCTTCTTCACCCACACCAAGTTTCATGTCTCCCACTAGACCACACTAGCGCCACCAACGGGTCAAAGTTGGACTTTTGTTAACACTGTAACTTTTGAACCGTTTGACCAATTTTCAAAAATGAGGTACCATTGGATTCCCTGGATCAAGACGAATTCAACACACCCTATGGCGTCAATTTCCGGTTATACAGATTTTCCGCAATTTCCGGTTTTATCAAAAACCTTTGAAAGGCCTCCACTCCTACAATTTTTGTCAAATCTTCTTCAAAATCACCAGAGATGATCTTCAGACCAAGCCTCACAACATTTATCCAACAGAATTTTGATCCTCACAACCGTTTGTCCGGTACAGCCACTGAATTTCAGCAGAAAAGCCATCAAACAGGAAGTGAAGTCATATCTCAGCAAATCTTTCAGATATCAACACCAAACTTGGTATGCACGTGGAAGACACTACAACATGTTCCCATGTGCAAATGCAACTTCATATCTTCAAAAATGATTGATATAAAGCATTTATATTGCAGTGTAAAAATGTGGCACTATTTGCCCTAAACGGGCGCCATCTTGGCTACGTCGCGAAAGAGGAGGAGCTGTTTCATCAGCTTTTCAATTCATTTCTAAAACAATGGCGGACGAGATGGCTACGGTGGCTAGCAATAGCTCACGAGGCTGCAGACTGTAAATGTAAGTATCAGCGGTAATTAAACAATTTACTGATATTAAATGTACTACTAACATGCCATTCTCAGATTAAAGCTAGCGACATGAGTATTTGGTGGAGTTAGCGATGTATACCGACAATTAGCATACCAGGCTAGG
Source organism: Clupea harengus (assembly GCF_900700415.2). Lineage (NCBI taxonomy): Eukaryota > Metazoa > Chordata > Actinopteri > Clupeiformes > Clupeidae > Clupea > Clupea harengus. The sequence goes on along the minus strand of NW_024879628.1, from coordinate 41,766 downwards.
TAGCATTAGATGCCATTGGATCTGCATGACAGTTATGCTAAGCTAGCTGGCTAATATTTACGTGTATGCTAACTGACGGTTGTTTTGCCAGTCCGAGAAGATGCACTTTTATCGGACACGTTTCGCTTGACGAGCGGGGGCAGGTGGCGGCAGATAGCTATGTCAGTTACCGGACAGTGTCAAACAACGGCTGTTCTGTTAAACACTCTAAATTATAAGTTTAAAAATGCAGTAACAATCGATATGCTCAGTTTAATAATGGGTTAACATGACAACCTGCTACATTGGCTTGGCAGATAGATAACTGTTTCTCCAAGAGAAAGTCTGAAGCTTTCTTTTCAAACCTTTACTTAGGAAGCACTGTAAAACTGAGCAGACATACAGAATTCATTTTAGTAATCTCATCTCGTAACATTCGTTTCTAAAAACAATCACTTAGCATTGCATGTTTAATTGTGATAGCATTAAGCTAACGAAGTTTCTATGGAATTTCACATATAAGTTAGCATTAAGCTAACGAAGTTTCTAACTTATATGTGAAATTCCATAGAGACTGCGTTAGCGATTAGCATATTCATCAAAGTAAATAATTCGAACAAACTTCGGTTCATTACAAGTGGTTTCCACAAGAAGTAATGTTTTTAAGTAATTGTAACGGTAGAAAAGTGCCGTTAGGTACTGTATATTGTGGAAGTGTTTAAATAAGGATTTGGATTGTCGTAGTTGTTGTGCTTCAAACATATGTAACGGTAGAAAAGTGCCGTTAGTTACAAAGAGAGACAACTGCGGGAGAAACTCGCAAAGAGAATCTATCGCTGAAGAAAATCTTCATTTCCAATCTGAGCAGAGACTAGATATGTTAATGACATGTGGTTCAATTAAGTACTCACTCTCTTAAACTTTAAATCTTGAAAGAAATTATTCGTTTGTGTTTGTGTGTGTGAACTTGATTTTGTGTGGTGAATGTAAACTCAGCTGTCATTACAAGCAGCAGGAGAGCACCTTGTTAACCTCGTGGTATACTGCATGCTCAAATCATCATAGCATTGTTTATTTAGGCTGCTCACATAGCATTTATCTTTTTATTAACAGGCCAAAGAAAAGGACTCACTCTGAAGACTTTTCCAAACAACACTGAACAGGTAAGATGTATTCCAAAGAATTTAACATAAAGACAGGATTGATGAGGTATGTTCACTCCTAAACTGCACCTGAGTTATTCTTATATGGCTTTTCCTCAGACATGTGTATGAACTGCTGCTGGTCGATGACAATATACCTATAACTTAACAACCTGTAACTCTACTTTCATAAATAGGTTTCCCCATCTCCTCCCATACCATGGGCCAGAGGAGCACGACCACCTGGGTGAGGAGTTTCTGAATTATCAGACCATGCCAACCACCTCCCTTCAGGACGAAACTGAGATGGAAAGCTTCTGGGCTGGAATGGCAACACGGAAACATAAGGTATACTTTTTTTTGGCTTTCTTTTTGGCAGGTGTGGCTTGGCTACATCTGTTGCTATTATTGATGCATGCCTATATCGTGTCATACATGATGCAAACTATGCATGTTGTATCTGAACTTTGTTACAGTGTACTTACAGTATTATTCAAAACAAAATATGGTATGTTTTTCCATTTTGTTCTTTGTTCATTCTCAATAGGTGGCAGGAACCAAAGAATTTGAGAGGCTTGTTGCCGTCGCCAAGCTGGTCCTGGTGTTGCCCCATTCGAATGCAGATGCTGAGAGGGTGTTTTCAGTGTTCAGTGGGACTGAACAAAACTAAGACCAGAAATAGCCTGGCATTGGATGGCACCCTGTCTTCAATAATGGCCATAAAGATGGCCGACCTGGAGCCCTGTTTCAGATGGGAGCCCCCCTCAGAGGTCATCAAGGCCTCCAAGAAGGCCACAGGCCAGTACAACCCTGCCCACAGATCTTAGAAAATGACTAACCAGGTTCTGATCTGCACCTGATACCTCATTTTTAGTTATTTTTGCCATGTGTTGATCTATTTTATTGCTTAAAAAGGCTACTGTTTAAGCACTTTATTTGTTGCACTTTTTTGTTTGATGGAACGTGTGGTGGGAGGCTTTGAATAGTGAAAAATATTTCTCCCTAACTAATCTTGTGTCATTTTTTGCTGTTCATAAATCGTTAAGTGCTCTTAAATTAAGTGCTCATAAATCATTAAATACAATTATTAACAATATAGGTTAGGTTCCAGTTAAGAATTAGTTGAATACCATTGTAATCAAAATGTCAATCAACCTACCTTGGTAAAATCTTAAACACAGGTCTATTAATTAGGCTATATTGTGGTACATAGACAGTCATTGAGGCACAAGAATAGTTTTCTGGTTGAATGTTCAGCTCAAGTCTAAAAGGCCCTACAAGTCATGATCAGATGAACATGAATCAGAATAAGTTCAGGTATTGCACATCTTTAGCATACCACCCAAAAATCCACTAGAATGCAGGAAATAACATCCACTTAAACCAAAATGTCCTGGGGGTGGACCTTCAGCTATGTCTTTGCTTCACAGAATGTAACCAATGTTGTCCATCTCCAGTAGGCCCCACATTAGGCAGACTTTGGGCCCCAAAAACCAACAGAATGCAGAGCACAACATGGTACAACGCCAAATTAATTCCAATTCCCTGATATCTGAGCCACCCAACGTGTGTAGCTGCGTGCGCGGCAACATTTTCTCACTCCAAGGTTTTTTGAAAAGTTGGCAGCTCTGTGGTGACACGTTTTAGTACACTTTGCAGTGAGTGTGTTTGCCCTACAATGCTAAAAAGTTGCAGTCAAATTTGGCAAAATTGCTAGCTTGGATATTATCTTTACATTTAGATGGGTTGGTGGTTACAAACAATGAGGATGCGCATGCAGCTTCAGGGCAGAACAATGCCTACCATTTCACCTTTACTGTATATGTTCCATCCACCCCCCCTTTCTGAATAAAGTTCCATTGATCTGATTTGTTGCTATCTGTTGCTATAAAAAACATTTTAGCCAAGCTAACTAACATTGTTTTTAGCTAGCTGACATTACCATTCAATCACAAACAAAACATGAATAGAAATAACTTGCTAACAGGGTCCTCACGTTTAATCAAAAGCTTGTAGTGAGATGCATGACCCCCCGAGACAAGCTTTCATGTTAATAATACTGTTGGTCACCCTGATTGTGCATGTTGTGTAGTTAAATGGGATGAGAGAGTCTGACCATGATAAAGTATTGTCAAGCTGCTGTACCATCACAAGGTACACTTGCAAACAGCTGGACATTAGCTGTACCTTGGTCCAGTTCACTGCATGCCTCTTGTCAGTTGTGTATGACTGAGACTAGAGAGATGTCAATTCAGGGAGAGTTCCTATAACCATGGATTTTTAACCAGTTTTGGGAAATTTTGAAAAGAGTGTTATTGTGTGGGACTATGTTTTTTGGGCTACTTCTAATCCTCATGCGGCCGCCGCATTCATCCCTTGGCGTGACCTGCACTGGGAAAGAGGGAAACAGCATGGATGGGGAAAGTGTGTGGGCAGAGCAAGCAGTAGTAGTACATAACCTACAAACGTCCTTTAGTGAAGTGTATCCTCACTTTCATACAGTTATTGTTGTAATCAAAGCTTTTAAAGAATGGATCTCTGCATTAAGGGCCTGACCAGAGCACAGGTGGCCTGACAGAACACGCTTCAAACTTGTCACTTTCAAAAGGGTGGCATTTTAACCCTGTCAGTCCAAAATGTCTAAAAGTTGGTACCCATGACTTATTGCTCATGGGAAACAAAAAAGTCTCAAGAACCCATAATGTCACCAGCATGGATATTTCTCGACAGTGACAATTTGTGAATAATTAAAAAAAATGACTTCAAATCAGCCATTGATCCAATTATCTGTCCAATGTTGTGTACATGTATGAAATACATGTCAGTGTCATGTCAATTTTGTAATGATTGGAATGTTGAGGAGGAACCCGCCATTGCTGCCTGCAGCTATATTTCCTGACTGTTTTACTATAAGTAAGTTAGTCAGACACATGTTTCTTAGTTTTTAGCCAATGCACAGTGTGAGAAATGATACCAGTTGATACCTGATCTCCTCTGATCACTGGAAGTGTTTTCAAACAGCCTGGGTCTTCTTTCTCCACACCAGTCCGTACCTGCTGGGATATCAAGTTAATCATCTGGCCCAATCATTTCTTATCTATGGGGGTCAAGATAGACAGAGGTTTGCCTCTGTCCACAAAATGTTCTGGGTGCTAAGTAATGGTCAGCCTTGTATTCCTCTGTGTGTGTAAATGATGTGTGTGTGAAGGTATGTGTCTGGGTGGGCGTGTGGCCCCCACCCTTCTCCTTCTTCAGCACAGGGAGTATAGCGTGTGTGTGTTTCTCTCTGAAAAATCAACATTCTATTACTTGGGTTTAAAATGATTTAACTCGGGAACGCTAGCCCGCCATAGATGATTCTATTTCACTCTTGTTTCACATCTCAGTCTTCTCTTTATTACATCATCACGCCAACATTTCCAGCAATTGAAAAAATGGTTTCTAACACACATGGTTTTCCATGTATTGCAAAATAGAGTAAGTTTCACCGTCAGTAGAACAGGTTTTTTAAGGTAGTTAAGTAATAGTACAATAGACAATACAATAGTAATGTCTATGGGTCTTTCTGTCTATGAACTGCGGCATTTAACAATCGATCAAATTCGCTTATGACTAATACAACATGACTATATGACAATTTTCGACTATCTCTTTTAACAGCGTGGTTGGTTCTAATTTCAAAGGCATCTTTAACTCCAAATATCACCACAACACTATGTATTAACGGGTACTATGTATCAACTACAGTTTTATGTATTAAGACTTTTTCTTTTCTTTAGTCTTAATACAGGCGTGTGAACAAAGATATACCTTGCGCGCTCGCTGTCAGGATGAGTGATCGAGCCCCCACCTTTTTTACTCGCTAAGAGATTCTGGCCTCTTTTTTTTTTTTCTCTCCCCCCTCTGTGTCCATGTGCGCTCTCTCCCTCTCTCTGTCTGTCTAATAGAGGAGAATAGAGAATGTACCCCTTATACCCACTATTATACGCTATATATTATTATAGTATTATACACTATGGTGTGTTTTACCACTTACTTTATCACTTCTTCAAAAAATTTATCATTTTCTGCATGTGTCCCGTGTCGGTAAACATACATCTTAACTCCACTCCTCTACCCCTGCCGCTATTTAAGCAATTCGATTATTGAATAGAGACTTTTCGGTTGGCCAGACCAAAATTCCTCATCCTCCAATCGATCTGCACTTGTATTATTTTATTTAAGCAGTTTCGCCATCATTATCATATACCCTTCTTACTTCTCTCCCTTATCAGGCTTCGGTGATGGTGTCTTCTCTCCTCTGCATCATTTCATGCTATCCTCTCTACCTGTTGCTCTGACAAACACTTTCTTTCTCCTTGGTGGGTTATAAGGACCCGGGGAATCGCATTCTCGTGCGTAATGTCCTTTAAATCCGCAGCGGTGACATTGGACACGACTCATGTCCCTTTGCACTTTTCTCCTTGGTGGGTTGTAAGTACCCGGGGAATCGCTTTCTCGTGCGTAATGTCCTTTAAATCCACAGCGGTGACATTGGACACGACTCAGGTCCCTTTGCGTTTGTGGTTCTATTTGCTGCGGTTGTGCATAATGCACTGGAGACTCAGTGACTTTTGTCCGGCTGCGGGACGCTTGGAAGATTGGATCAGAAAATGTTGCGGGTTGTGTGGTTTCTACTGTTTCTGGATCCCCCACTAATTCCCGTGTTGTTACTCCGAATCTGACTAAAGTGTAATCACCCCAACGACCGTCAGCTCCTATAATTCTGCAATTTTTATTTTGATTAATTTCATCTGCCATGACTTAACCTGCTTCTGCTACCTTCCCTTTGTCAACGGCTAAGGCGAGTTTTGGATTAATCACTGGATCAATTAGTTGTAGTCCCACTATTAGTCCCTGTTTTATTTCAATATTTCTGAGTCTGACTCCGTTTATTCGCACGCTATTTATCAAATTGCCAGTTAACAGCTTTAACACATTCCCAATCCCGATCCCAATGATCAAATGATACAATGATATCAATCAAATGATACACAATGATGCCAACAATTCCAATGCGTGTCCCTTCCCCGCATGTGCTGTTAAATCAAATTAGTACAATTCAAGGTCTTTTATATCCAATAAGACCTATTCCCTCTGTTTTGATTATTGCCTTGTTTCGCTTGTCACGTGCTTAATTAATTAATTCAAACCACCGGTTGTCTTGGGTTGTTGTAAAAACCACACCCCTACCGTCTTGAAGGCCCGTAGGATTTAATCAATTGAAACAAGCACGTTCTGACTCGCAAACAAGGTTAATGAAACACAATGAGTAAGTTCTGAATGAGCCACTTATCCGTTGAAACAAAGGGTCATGAGCCTTCCGAAAGTATTCGCATTCAGCTCTTACAGTTGTGTTTATTTTCAGCCACAGTCACAGGTGGCTATTACAATGAGACACACGGATTGCGCGCGTGCGCAGTGTCTGTCTATGCCCGTAACCCAATTTGTCATTCACAAATGCTCAACCAGCCACCCGCTTCTTGACAAATGTGCGAAACCTCTTCTCATTTAACAACCACCCACTTGACTTCTGCAAGTGTATCTCTTCACAGCTAAACTAAACAACCAGATTTTCACTATGTCTGCCCGATTAGGAGATACTCAACAGATAGATCTCCCTGGCAACTGGATTTACCTCTTTCCAGCTTGCTCTGTTCACTACTGATCCTAATCTCCTCTGTTCCCCAACCCAAAAACGCCCGCAACCAAGTATGGACTAAGAACGGCTAAACAGTCTTTACCAGACATTAATCAGTTACGCTCATCAGCAACCCATTTAGCTGGGGCCCCGGACGTCTTTGCCTAGGCCTAAAAAATGTAGCTCTCTAACACGTCTAAGTCCTTTACTCAGACAAACAACAATTTCAATTCTAAAACAGCAGTGTTCTTGTCCAACCATAAAACCAGCCAACCCCTGCTGCCACGCCCATGGGTTCCAAGACAACAGACAAAGACTAATTGATCTATCTAAGCTATGGACAATTTAGTTAAAAAGGCTTGTCCTCACCTGTCAGAAGTGCTGCAGCTCTTTGTCTGAAGTCAAAAGACACCACGGATCCTCTCCCCGGAGTTGGGCTCCACAGGTGAGAGACCACGACGGCCCACTCTGTTTCCTTCTCTGCTCACGTCGGGAAGTCACCAGTTGTTAAGTTAAAATGAACTGCGTGCTGGTTTGCAGAGGAATCAGAGTAATCGGACCGCCACACGTAGCAATTGGTTTGATACAGCTGAGTTTACTGGTTTCAAGATTGGACAAGATTCAGCCGGAGATCCAGAGCTCACAATAGCTCTGTCACCCACGGCTGGAGAACGCGTTCTGAATTTTACATGTGATCATAATGGTTTATAAGTCCAGTCTTCACTGATGGTACTTCCTGGGCCCCACACGTATACGCCTCTCTGTGACTTGCATGTTTCAGTCGTAATTTCTGGCCTGACAATTAAGTTTCTTTGAATCTCCACTCCCTGGTACAGATCGTCTCCCTATCTCCTCTGTCTCCTGCCCAGGGTGCCCTATGACCTTGGAATTTATGTCACTGGTCATTCTTGAACTTGAAAGCAGTTCTTTGAATGTTATCTTAGGCCCCTCTGTCTGAAACCTGCTTTCCAACTGCTCAATTATACTGGTTAAATGGGCATACATTGTTAATAGAAATAAAATGTTAATAAATTCATACCTAAACTGAATTTATCTTACAATACCCAGATGTATATGCTTGAGGGGGCATCCAGGTGGAACGTGAATCGTGCACATCAAGCTCTAAATATGAGTGCTACATCTCAAACCAAATTGTATGATGTACGCTTGATGTGCAATCTGAGTGCCCTCAGCAACAGGGTACTGGGATCTACACTCCTGCCAGAATTCATACCCCCTGGAAAACCCACTGGTAAGATTCTCATGTAAAAAAGCAGGCACTGGACAACATTCTTTTGGAGACCACACTATCTGCCATTGAATTCTGTGATAATGCAACTGTTTTCTCACTCTTTCTACATTCTAATCAGTGTTTTTCTTAAGTGTTGTTCTGCTGACTTATTGTTGCAGGTGAGCGTATTGCTGTGGAGTACCTGCTGGGTCAGTCTAACAGAGGAGACCTACTGACTACACTTCAGCAGAGTGAAATTGGTGTCACTCTGCCAGAGATGCAGGGTGAAGTTCAGGAGGATGAATGTGATGTCACAATATCTAATGCCACTGACATCATATTTCATACGTCCCAGACGACACTCAGCAATCCTGATGTACCATTATCTCAGGTAATATGATGAAACAGTTTGATCATCTGTCATCTGTCTGTACATTTGAACAGGAAAAGATAATTTGCAGATGGCAGTTTTCAAGATGTGCTGTGACTGACATCTCAAATCACTACTGTTTAATAATAATTACTTTAGGAAACTACATTTGAAAGTGGTGCCTCTCACAGTCCTGACGGTTCATCATTTGAGGACACCAGTGGGCCAAGCACATCAACTCAGGTAAAGTGGCTAATGTTTGATTATTTGGGAAAGCAGACTGGTTTTGTCTTCTCTGTGAAATCAGTTTTGTAGGATTTGGTTTTGTTTTCATTTGGTTGGTCTGGTCAGGTTGAGCGGTGTGACACAAGAGGAGTTCCGGGATGGGAGGCAGTTGATGACTTGGCAGGGTACCTGGTCAACCTCAACCGTACCATTACTGCGTTGTCAACCGCTGAAACGGCGGAGATATTGCGGTTGTGGACCCTTTTGCATGCCATCGACCAGTCTCCCACCAAATATTCCCTGAAATGCAAAAAGAAGACCTTACCAGGGCCATGGAGAGCTTCACGGAAGTGATATATATATATCACTATGAATACTAATTGATGAGATGCAATACTGATCCATTAAACATCCACAGACCTTTCATGACTTTCACGCCCAAGGACCACAGAAATAAAACCTTCCCCATTCCACAGTCAATTGTCATGACATACGGTCACATTAAAGATAGATAGATAGATAGATGGATACTTTATTAATCCCGAAGGAAATTTAGGTCATCCAGTAGCTTATACACTTAACTTAACTCACAAACATACATACACAAATCACAGTAGAAAAACAATACACATAGGGAAAAACATGTTCACAGGGAGTGGGGTGTATACAGATATTATACAGATATTACAGTGTGCATTGATTGTGTCAGTGTTGATGTCCACAAGGAAAGTAGTGCAAAGAGTGCAGAGAGATAGTGTTCATGTGCTTGTGTGGATAGTGCAAAGATAGAGTACTTGTGCTTGTGTGTGTGAGGATAGTGCAAAGTGATATAAATAGTAAAGACTGTGCAATGGGCTAGTATAGCCAGTAAAAGAGTAAAAAGATTAAAAGATGGACAGTGGGATGGAAAAATTAAGAGCTGAGAAGAGGAGGGGAGACTGAGGAAGACTCATGCAGAGAAGTCCATCTCCCTCCCCCTCCCCTTCTGTGTGGCATTAAAAAGCTGGATGGCCCTGGGGACAAAGGACTTTCTCAGCCTGTCCGATGAGCATGACAGTGACAGGAGTCTGCCACTGAAAATGCTCCTCTGACCGTTAATAGTACTGTGAAGTGGGTGGTGGTCATTGTCCAAGATGGTCAGCAGCCTACTCAATGTCCTTTTCTCCGCCACTGATGTTAGGCAGTCCAGTTCCATGCCAACAACAGCTCCTGCCCTTCTCACCAGCCTGTCTGTCTAAACAGTTGATTGAAGACAGCAAAGATATACTGGTGCAGACCAACTTGGTGCTCGTGACAATAAACAACACCACAGTGTCCTCTTGGTGAGTTGAATTTTTTGCTTCATACCTACACATAGATATGACAATATATTTTAATTCATACAAATAATCCAAACCAACAATGCTTTTCTGAAATGTTTCTTCAGGCTGCAGGATCGGCAGAAGAGAACGGACCGGGATACCCTGCTTCAAGGGGTACAACTTCCCCAGCAGGTCCATGTAGCAGGGCATTCCCTCCTGAAGGCCAGGGACCTCCCATCTGCACCTGTACAGCATGGACATGCTGCTGTGGAGTTCCAGGAACCGGAAAACCGTGAGGGTGAAGCAGTGATTCGCCGACGTCGCAGTGCCAGAGCAGGGTTATCTACTGACACCCACACACACACTGGAGGACCCGCTCCGGGCACCAGCTCCACCCAAGCAGCACATGACTGGCCTGGTGCACAGCACTATCCTGGGTGGGACCTTGCCTACTGTCAGCAGGGTCAACACTCAGCTCCAACACCTCACCCTCAGGGCTGGTCCCCTTTCCAGCCACCACCAGTTCCAACACCAGCACCTCACTTTCAGGGCTGGTCCCCTTTCCAGCCACCACCAGTTCCAACACCAGCACCTCACTTTCAGGGCTGGTCCCCTTTCCAGCCACCACCAGTTCCAACACCAGCACCTCACTTTCAGGACTGGTCCCCATACCAGCCATCACCAGTTCCAACACCAGCGCCTCCTTTTGAGGACTGGTCCCCATACCAGCCATCACCAGTTCCAACACCAGCGCCTCCTTTTGAGGACTGGTCCCCATACCAGCCATCACCAGTTCCAACACCAGCGCCTCCTTTTCAGGATGGGTCCCCTTACCAGCCGCCACCAGCACCAGCTAAAGCTCCTCAAAATCGGCACCGCGAGTGGAGACGGCGAAGGGCAGCTCTTGAGGATCAGGAGCGGGTGGAAAGAGGAGAGCCCCCAAAGAAGCGACACACAAAGCAAAAGTACCACTATGAGTGCAAGATTTGTGGTCAGTCCAAAACTAAAGACACTGGCCATACCCAGGTACGGGGAAAATGGTACTGTCCATCATCTGGGCAGACCGTTGCAGAGTGGAAGAGCACCCTGTAAAGCAGTACTGTACATACTGTATAAAGTTAGAATTATTGTATTCTATGTTGTTTTCTTTTTGTATATAGCAATATGTGTATACTATAGTTTCTCTATTTTGTGTTCCTTTTGTATATAGATACACTGTGTTTTATATTTTGTGTGCCTTTTGTATATAGCTACATTGTGTTTTATATTTTGTGTGCCTTTTGTATATAGATACACTGTGTTTTATATTGTGTGTGACTTTTGTATATAGCTACATTGTGTTTTATATTTTTTGTGTTTGTGTTCTCATTTAAAAAAAATAAAAACAACAAAAAAAACACAACTCTTATGGTGTAATAGTAACACATCCATCCATCCGTTGGGTGGAAGATTCCAGGTGCAAGTCCTGGCAAGAGTGTGTGACTTGTTGGTCGAATCAGTATTTATTTTTAAAATGATTTCATTGTAAGCTGTAGTAAGTGGATTTGCATTTTTTTCCTCCTTTCCTTCTCTCTTTTCCCCCTTTCCCCCTTTCCCCCTTTTTTCCCTTTTCTTTCCCCCCCTCTAGCAGTCCCTTTTCCCCCATTCTTGGCCGAGTGGTTAAGGCGATGGACTGCTAATCCATTATGCGCTAAACGCGTGGGTTCGAATCCCATCCTCGTCGTGAAGGGCCCTCAAGGGCTTGTGTTGTCTTTCTCAAACGAGCATAGTAGGTGAGGCCATTTTAGGGACTACATCACCAGTGTCCAGTGTCTTTCTGAAACGAGCATAGTAGGGGAGGCCATTTTAGGGACTACATCACCAGTGTCAAGCTCCATACCTTCCCTTCCATACCTTCCCTTTTCTGGATGAGTGGCTGTATTTCCATCTGGCTCTATTGCGCATCCTCTATGTGACGAGGTGGCCGAGTGGTTAAGGCGATGGCGCTCCAGCTGCCGGCCATAAGGCCATTTAAGAGGGGGGGGAAGGAAAAGGGGAGAAAAGAGAGAAGAAAAGAAGAAAGGAGAAAGAAGGAAGAAAATGAGGGTGTTTCCGCATCCATATCTATTTGAAAAATGCATTTCTAACTGCTTAAATACACATATGAAATTTCAAAATGTTTTAAATTATTTGGACACGCCACAGACGGAATACGAACCGACGACTCTAGGTTTCGTTCTATTCGCATCCGCTCCGCAGACGGGATACGAACCTAGGACTTTGGGGATTCTAAGTTTCGTTTTATTCACATCCTCTCCGCGGATATTTATATCAAATTAAGAGTTAAATTAAGAATTCTATAAGTGCATTTCCCCTAACTTACATAACACATAAAATTAGTATAATTGACACAATAGGATACAAATCAGCAATATAAAATAATACAAATAACAATGACATAACTCAACACCCCCACTATATATATATGTATATATATAAATGTCTATATATATATATATATGTCTCATACACATATATTCGTGTTCTGTATGTGTAATCATTATTTATTTCTTCTCCCACATACCTGTACCTGAAGGACCAGAATGTCCACTGCCAAGGGATCATCGCATGCAGATCTTTCCATCATTTTCAGTGTTTTTATAATTTGCATCCCCATTTATTATTTTCAACATCATTATTATCATTACTGTTATTATTGTTATCAGTGTGCTGTTTTAACACAGATTGTCATTAAAAACACCCCCTTGTACAGCAACACTCAGGTCACAGACAACACTCAGAATCAGAAATGGTTATACAAATGTTTATTTGCCACAAGGAGACTGGATACAGGACTGTAGGCACAGATTCACTGTACATAGAACCCCACTAGGCGATAGGCATAAACCCCACTAATGGCCAACCATGTCTAACATGAAAACCCCCACACAAGGTCCACACAAAAGCAAGATACAAGCCTTCCCCCCAAAAGGTATTATCAGTTTGCAATACTTAAACCACGACCCCACATATAGAATCCACAGAAAAAAAACACTGCAATAGATCAACCCACACCAAAGAGGAGTCATCCCAATCCAGTATACAATCCAGACAGCAAGTCGCTACCGGCCAGTGTGGCAGGGACCCGCTTTGTCACTTTCAAGCGTGGAGACGGTTCTGCGCTGGTCCGTCCACCAGGAACGCTCCCAAGTAGCACTCCGATGACGCGCAGCTCTCCCCCACGAGGAATTTCCAACTACAGAGGGACACAATGCAAACAAACAAACACTTAGAGCAGCCCAAACGCCATTAAGTTGGGAGATCCAGTGACAAACTAAATGACCAGTGTGGTGGAAGAAAGAACCTCCCTTTTGCCTGGTAGCTGGAGAGTGTTGAGCAGTGTGTGAGTGTGTGTGTGCATGTGTTCTACCTGCATCTGTCTTATAGGCCTTCTCTGTCTAGAGTCTGAAGCACTTCCCCAGCCAGACTCTGGCTCTCCCTGCCTTCTGCTGGGCTGGTGCTTTTCTGATGACCATCACCAGCAACGACTCCACCCCGATACGGGGGTTTGACACCTGTACACACAGACACGCACGAACAGACACACGCACGCACACATTCAATTAGTTTGCTTGATATGAACTAAAGAGGCAGGCAGCAACAGCAACTCCAAATAAACTGGGTAGGTCTGTTACCTTCCTGCCAATGGTAATCAACTCTGTGTCTGCCATCACCTTGTGTGACTTTAAAGATGTTGCCTTTGGTGACATATGCATACACATTGTTTTTAATGCATGACAATTACATAAATGCAAGTACATGAAGAGCAGAGCATCTTCCTTGTTATATTAATAACCCTATGAAAAACACAGTGGTGGCAAAAGCCACATAGTGTTTGAAACACAGCTCATGAATTAACCACACTACATATAACTAACAGATAACATTAGCAAAGGCTTTGCTGATGAGAACGAGTGAAATTCCATGACATCAACAGTGAGAGTAGCTACCTAAACATGTGTAAAAGAGACTGTATTCATATGACTACTTCCCAATATATTCGTTTATACATCTGAATTTAAACGATCGATAGAAAATACTGATTCACAGTCCAAACATTCTCATTCTCATTCATTCATAGCCCTCGTAAAAGCCCCCTTAATATAGCGAACTTCCAGTCAGATAAGGTAGTGTTTGTAACGTAGCTAGATGGCTAAATACATCGATACGATAACATGAAACAACGGGTGAAATGAATTATAACCTAAGTTATATCATACAGCACTAACAGATAACATTAGCAATGGAAACGCTGATGAGAACTAGCGGAATTCCAGTCAGCTAACAGAGTGTTTCTAGCGAAATTCCAGTCAGATAACAGAGAGTGTTTGTAAGGTTGAAAGCTAGCTAAACACAAAAGGTGAAATTAGTTCAGTATCTAACAGCAGTGTATTACATGTGTAAATGCTCACCATGTCGATAATCTGCCTCGGTTGATTCCTTAAGCATCCGGCTAGCTTCACTCTTTGAATTACCCGCCCCCTCAGGTCTAGCGTAAGCAATGTAACGTCGCCCTCCAGAATTTCTGCCGTGTGCCTGACGTCGTTCACCAGGATTTCTGCCGTGATTGGGCAAATGTTTTCGACTGTGCGAACGTGATTGGCTCCAAATGTTTTAGAATCTGCGGACGTGATTGACTGAAGCTGAAACATTTAGCTGGCCTTGCAGTCGGCAGCTGGCGCTCCTAAGCCAGAGATTGTGGTTCGAGTCCCATCTGGGGTGAGATAAAGCAGAGTGGCGCAGCGGAAGCGTGCTGGGCCCATAACCCAGAGGTCGATGGATCAAAACCATCCTCTGCTAGTCCCTCTTTGAGTGCCACTCCAGTATAGTTGCCTTTCACAAAACACAGTCTGAAACCAGGATGAGAAGTACGGCATGAGGTTTTCAGTGGGCAACACGTAGCCAATTTCATACCCAACCACGTACCCCCTTTAGATTTTCTCGATCTTCTCAGCCTTTTTTTTTGGTCAAATCTAGCTTGCAATTAAATAGACACCAAACAGCAAAAAGCCTGGCTCTCATATTTTTCCAGGATATATTTCTGCAATGAGAGCCCTGGAGCCAACAGCAAGACTGCAGGGAGAAAGAGCAGAGTGGCACAGCGGAAGCGTGCTGAGCCCATAACCCAGAGGTCGATGGATCGAAACCATCCTCTGCTAGGCAAGCCCCGACAGCTGAAAATGCAATGAACCCAGGGATTGTGGGTTTCGAGTCCATCTGGGGTGAGATAAAGCAGAGTGGGCGCAGCGGAAGCGTGCTGGGCCCATAACCTAGAGGTCGATGGATCAAAACCATCCTCTGCTAGTCCCTCTTTGAGTGCCACTCCAGTATAGTTGCCTTTCACAAAACACAGTCTGAAACCAGGATGAGAAGTACGGCATGAGGTTTTCAGTGGGCAACACGTAGCCAATTTCAATACCCAACCACGTACCCCCTTTAGATTTTCTCGATCTTCTCAGCCTTTTTTTTTGGTCAAATCTAGCTTGCAATTAAATAGACACCAAACAGCAGAAAGCCTGGCTCTCATATTTTTTCCAGGATATATTTCTGCAATGAGAGCCCTGGAGCCAACAGCAAGACTGCGGGGAGGAAGAGCAGAGTGGCGCAGCGGAAGCGTGCTGAGGCCCATAACCCAGAGGTCGATGGATCGAAACCATCCTCTGCTAGGCAAGCCCCGACAGCTGAAAATGCAATGAACCCAGGGATTGTGGGTTCGAGTCCCATCTGCGGTGAGATAAAGCAGAGTGGCGCAGCGGAAGCGTGCTGGGCCCATAACCCAGAGGTCGATGCATCGAAACCATCCTCAGCTATGCAAGCCCTGATAGCTGAAAATGCAATGAACTGCTTTTGTCAACATTGAAAATATTTCCCTAGTTCACTATATTGATGAGGCTGAGGCTGAGGCTGATAGTCAGCAGACTAGCCCCAGTGGCCTAATGGATAAGGCACTGGCCTCCTAAGCCAGGGATTGTGGGTTCGAGTCCCATCTGGGGTGAGATAAAGCAGAGTGGCCCCATAACCCAGAGGTCGATGGATCGAAACCATCCTCTGCTAGTCCCTCTTTAAGTGCCACTCCAGTATAGTTGCCTTTCAAAAAACACAGTCTGAAACCAGGATGAGAAGTACGGCATGAGGTTTTCAGTGGGCAACACGTAGCCAATTTCATACCCAACCACGTACCCCCTTTAGATTGTCTCGATCTTCTCAGCCTTTTTTTTTTTGGTCAAATCTAGCTTGCAATTAAATAGACACCAAACAGCAAAAAGCCTGGCTCTCATATTTTTCCAGGATATATTTCTGCAATGAGAGCCCTGGAGCCAACAGCAAGACTGCAGGGAGGAAGAGCAGAGTGGCAGAGTGGCGCAGCGGAAGCGTGCTGGGCCCATAACCCAGAGGTCGATGGATCGAAACCATCCTCTGCTATGCAAGCCCTGATAGCTGAAAATGCAATGAACTGCTTTTGTCAACATTGAAAATATTTCCCTAGTTCACTATATTGATGAGGCTGAGCTGAGGCTGATAGTCAGCAGACTAGCCCCAGTGGCCTAATGGATAAGGCACTGGCCTCCTAAGCCAGGGATTGTGGGTTCGAGTCCCATCTGGGGTGAGAATAAAGCAGAGTGGGCAGCGGAAGCGTGCTGGGCCCATAACCCAGAGGTCGATGGATCGAAACCATCCTCTGCTAGTCCCTCTTTAAGTGCCACTCCAGTATAGTTGCCTTTCAAAAAACACAGTCTGAAACCAGGATGAGAAGTACGGCATGAGGTTTTCAGTGGGCAACACGTAGCCAATTTCATAC
>NW_024879628.1:0-12500 GCF_900700415.2 Clupea harengus | reverse complement strand
TCTCGATCTTCTCAGCCTTTTTTTTTGGTCAAATCTAGCTTGCAATTAAATAGACACCAAACAGCAGAAAGCCTGGCTCTCATATTTTTCCAGGATATATTTTTTGCAATGAGAGCCCTGGAGCCAACAGCAAGACTGCAGGGAGGAAGAGCAGAGTGGCGCAGCGGAAGCGTGCTGGGCCCATAACCCAGAGGTCGATGGATCGAAACCATCCTCTGCTAGGCAAGCCCAGACAGCTGAAAATTCAATGAACCCAGGGATTGTGGGTTCGAGTCCCATCTGGGGTGAGATAAAGTAGAGTGGGGCAGCGGAAGCGTGCTGGGCCCATAACCCAGAGGTCGATGGATCAAAACCATCCTCTGCTAGTCCCTCTTTGAGTGCCACTCCAGTATAGTTTTCTTTCACAAAACACATTCTGAAACCAGGATGAGAAGTACGGCATGAGGTTTTCAGTGGGCAACACGTAGCCAATTTCATACCCAACCACGTACCCCCTTTAGATTTTCTTGATCTTCTCAGCCTTTTTTTTTTGTCAAATCTAGCTTGCAATTAAATAGACACCAAACAGCAGAAAGCCTGGCTCTCATATTTTTCCAGGTTATTTTTTTCTGCAATGAGAGCCCTGGAGCCAACAGCAAGACTGCAGGGAGGAAGAGCAGAGTGGCGCAGCGGAAGCGTGCTGGGCCCATAACCCAGAGGTCGATGGATCGAAACCATCCTCTGCTAGGCAAGCCCCGACAGCTGAAAATTCAATGAACCCAGGGATTGTGGGTTCGAGTCCCATCTGGGTTGAGATAAAGTAGAGTGGGGCAGCGGAAGCGTGCTGGGCCCATAACCCAGAGGTCGAGTCATCGAAACCATCCTCTGCTATGCAAGCCCTGATAGCTGAAAATGCAGGGAACTGCTTTTGTCAACATTGAAAATATTTCCCTAGTTCACTATATTGATGAGGCTGAGGCTGAGGCTGATAGTCAGCAGACTAGCCCCAGTGGCCTAATGGATAAGGCACTGGCCTCCTAAGCCAGGGATTGTGGGTTCGAGTCCCATCTGGGTTGAGATAAAGCAGAGTGGCGCAGGGGAAGCGTGCTGGGCCCATAACCCAGAGGTCGATGGATCAAAACCATCCTCTGCTAGTCCCTCTTTAAGTGCCACTCCAGTATAGTTGCCTTTCAAAAAACGCAGTCTGAAACCAGGATGAGAAGTACGGCATGAGGTTTTCAGTGGGCAACACGTAGCCAATTTCATACCCAACCACGTACCCCCTTTAGATTGTCTCGATCTTCTCAGCCTTTTTTTTGGTCAAATCTAGCTTGCAATTAAATAGACACCAAACAGCAAAAAGCCTGGCTCTCATATTTTTTCCAGGATATATTTCTGCAATGAGAGCCCTGGAGCCAACAGCAAGACTGCAGGGAGGAAGAGCAGAGTGGCGCAGCGGAAGCGTGCTGGGCCCATAACCCAGAGGTCGATGGATCGAAACCATCCTCTGCTAGGCAAGCCCCGACAGCTGAAAATGCAATGAACCCAGGGATTGTGGGTTCGAGTCCCATCTGGGGTGAGATAAAGCAGAGTGGCGCAGCGGAAGCGTGCTGGGCCCATAACCCAGAGGTCGATGGATCGAAACCATCCTCTGCTAGTCCCTCTTTAAGTGCCACTCCAGTATAGTTGCCTTTCACAAAACGCAGTCTGAAACCAGGATGAGAAGTACGGCATGAGGTTTTCAGTGGGCAACACGTAGCCAATTTCATACCCAACCACGTACCCCCTTTAGATTTTCTCGATCTTCTCAGCCTTTTTTTTTGGTCAAATCTAGCTTGCAATTAAATAGACACCAAACAGCAGAAAGCCTGGCTCATATTTTTCAGGATATATTTCTGCATTGAGAGCCCTGGAGCCAACAGCAAGACTGCAGGGAGGAAGAGCAGAGTGGCGCAGCGGAAGAGTGCTGGTCCCATAACCCAGAGGCCGATGGATCGAAACCATCCTCTGCTAGTCCCTCTTTAAGTGCCACTCCAGTATAGTTGCCTTTCAAAAAACGCAGTCTGAAACCAGGATGAGAAGTACGGCATGAGGTTTTCAGTGGGCAACACGTAGCCAATTTCATACCCAACCACGTACCCCCTTTAGATTGTCTCGATCTTCTCAGCCCTTTTTTTTGGTCAAATCTAGCTTGCAATTAAAAAGACACCAAACAGCAAAAAGCCTGGCTCTCATATTTTTTCCAGGATATATTTCTGCAATGAGAGCCCTGGAGCCAACAGCAAGACTGCAGGGAGGAAGAGCAGAGTGGCGCAGCGGAAGCGTGCTGGGCCCATAACCCAGAGGTCGATGGATCGAAACCATCCTCTGCTAGGCAAGCCCCGACAGCTGAAAATGCAATGAACCCAGGGATTGTGGGTTCGAGTCCCATCTGGGGTGAGATAAAGCAGAGTGGCGCAGCGGAAGCGTGCTGGGCCCATAACCCAGAGGTCGATGGATCGAAACCATCCTCTGCTAGTCCCTCTTTAAGTGCCACTCCAGTATAGTTGCCTTTCACAAAACGCAGTCTGAAACCAGGATGAGAAGTACGGCATGAGGTTTTCAGTGGGCAACACGTAGCCAATTTCATACCCAACCACGTACCCCCTTTAGATTGTCTCGATCTTCTCAGCCTTTTTTTTTGGTCAAATCTAGCTTGCAATTAAATAGACACCAAACAGCAGAAAGCCTGGCTCATATTTTTCCAGGATATATTTCTGCATTGAGAGCCCTGGAGCCAACAGCAGGACTGCAGGGAGGAAGAGCAGAGTGGCGCAGCGGAAGAGTGCTGGGCCCATAACCCAGAGGTCGATTGATCGAAACCATCCTCTGCTAGGCAAGCCCCGACAGCTGAAAATGCAATGAACCCAGGGATTGTGGGTTCGAGTCCCATCTGGGGTGAGATAAAGCAGAGTGCCGCAGCGGAAGCGTGCTGGGCCCATAACCCAGAGGTCGATGGATCAAAACCATCCTCTGCTAGTCCCTCTTTGAGTGCCACTCCAGTATAGTTGCCTTTCACAAAACACAGTCTGAAACCAGGATGAGAAGTACGGCATGAGGTTTTCAGTGGGCAACACGTAGCCAATTTCATACCCAACCACGTACCCCCTTTAGATTGTCTCGATCTTCTCAGCCTTTTTTTTTGGTCAAATCTAGCTTGCAATTAAATAGACACCAAACAGCAAAAAGCCTGGCTCTCATATTTTTTCCAGGATATATTTCTGCAATGAGAGCCCTGGAGCCAACAGCAAGACTGCAGGGAGGAAGAGCAGAGTGGCGCAGCGGATGCGTGCTGGGCCCATAACCCAGAGGTCGATGGATCGAAACCATCCTCTGCTAGGCAAGCCCCGACAGCTGAAAATGCAATGAACCCAGGGATTGTGTGTTCGAGTCCCATCTGGGGTGAGATAAAGCAGAGTGGCGCAGCGGAAGCATGCTGGGCCCATAACCCAGAGGTCGATGGATCGAAACCATCCTCTGCTAGTCCCTCTTTAAGTGCCACTCCAGTATAGTTGCCTTTCACAAAACGCAGTCTGAAACCAGGATGAGAAGTACGGCATGAGGTTTTCAGTGGGCAACACGTAGCCAATATCATACCCAACCACGTACCCCCTTTAGATTGTCTCGATCTTCTCAGCCTTTTTTTTTGGTCAAATCTAGCTTGCAATTAAATAGACACCAAACAGCAGAAAGCCTGGCTCATATTTTTCCAGGATATATTTCTGCATTGAGAGCCCTGGAGCCAACAGCAGGACTGCAGGGAGGAAGAGCAGAGTGGCGCAGCGGAAGAGTGCTGGGCCCATAACCCAGAGGTCGATTGATCGAAAACCATCCTCTGCTAGGCAAGCCCCGACAGCTGAAAATGCAATGAACCCAGGGATTGTGGGTTCGAGTCCCATCTGGGGTGAGATAAAGCAGAGTGCCGCAGCGGAAGCGTGCTGGGCCCATAAACCAGAGGTCGATGGATCAAAACCATCCTCTGCTAGTCCCTCTTTGAGTGCCACTCCAGTATAGTTGCCTTTCACAAAACACAGTCTGAAACCAGGATGAGAAGTACGGCATGAGGTTTTCAGTGGGCAACACGTAGCCAATTTCATACCCAACCACGTACCCCCTTTAGATTTTCTCGATCTTCTCAGCCTTTTTTTTTGGTCAAATCTAGCTTGCAATTAAATAGACACCAAACAGCAGAAAGCCTGGCTCTCATATTTTTCTCATATTTCTCATTCTTATCATCATATACTACATGTTTCTAAACATGAAACATCTTATCATATACTACATGTATCAAAACATTAAACATGTTATCATCATATACTACATGTATCTAAACATCAAACATCTTATCATGTATCTAAACATTAAACATCTTATCATGTATCTAAACATGAAACATCTTATCATATACTACATGTATCAAAACATTGAAAACATCTTATCATGATTATACTACATGTATCTAAACATTTAAACATCTTATCACATGTTATCTTAAACATTAAACATCTTATCATGGTATCTAACATGAAACATCTTATCATCATTAAATAGGTATCCAAACAACCATCCTTATCAATAATACCAGTATAAACATCTAATCATGTACTACATGTATCTAAACATTAAACATGTTATCATCATATAACTACATGTATCTACATTAAACATCTTTATCAAATATATACTAAATGTTTCTAAACATTAAACATCTTATCATCATGTATCTAAACATGAAACATCTTATCATCATATACTACATGTATCTTAACATTAAACATCTTATCATTTATCTAAACATTAAACATCTTATCAGCCTGTATCTAAACATTAAACATCTTATCATCATGTATCTAAACATTAAACATCTTATTATCACGTATCTAAACATTAAACATGTTATCATGTACTACATGTATCTAAACATTAAACATCTTATCATCATATACTACACGTATCTAAACATTAAACATGTTCTCATCATATACTACATGTATCTAAACATTAAACATCTTATCATCATATACTACACGTATCTAAACATTAAACATGTTCTCATCATATACTACATGTATCTAAACATTAAACATCTCATCATCATATACTAAATGTTTCTAAACATTAAACATCTTATCATCATGTATCTAAACATTAAACATCTTATCATATACTACACGTATCTAAACATTAAACATGTTCTCATCATATATACATGTATCTAAACATTAAACATCTTATCATCATGTATCTAAACATTAAACATCTTATCATCATGTATCTAAACATGAAACATCTTATCATCATATACTACATGTATCAAAACATGAAACATCTTATCAATCATATACTACATGTATATAAAACATTAAACATCTTATCATCATTGTATCTAAACATTAAACATCTTATTATCAGGTAACATTAAACATGTTATCATCATGTATCTAAACATTAAACATCTTATCATCCTGTATCTAAATATTAAACATCTTATCATCATGTATCTAAACATTAAACATCTTATTATCACGTATCTAAACATTAAACATGTTATCATGTACTACATGTATCTAAACATTAAACATGTTATCATCATATACTACATGTATCTGAACATTAAACATCTTATCATCATGTATCTAAACATGAAACATCTTATCATCATATACTACATGTATCTTAACATTAAACATCTTATCATTTATCTAAACATTAAACATCTTATCATCATGCATCTAATCATGAAACTTCTTATCATCATATACTACATGCATTAAACATCTTATCATCCTGTATCTAAACATTAAACATCTTATCATCATGTATCTAAACATTAAACATCTTATTATCACGTATCTAAACATTAAACATGTTATCATGTACTACATGTATCTAAACATTAAACATGTTATCATCATATACTACATGTATCTAAACATTAAACATCTTATCGTCCTGTATCTAAATATTAAACATCTTATCATCATGTATCTAAACATTAAACATCTTATTATCACGTATCTAAACATTAAACATGTAATCATATACTACATGTATCTAAACATTAAACATCTTATCATATACTACATGTATCTAAACATTAAACATCTTATCATCATGTATCTAATCATGAAACTTCTTATCATCATATACTACATGTATCTAAACATTAAACATCTCATCATGTATCTAAACATGAAACATCTAATCATCATATACTACATGTATCAAAACATGAAACATCTTATCATGTAACTAAACATGAAACATCTTATCATCATATACTACATGTATCTAAATATTAAACATCTTATCATCAAGTATTTAAACATTAAACATCTTATCATCATATACTACATGTATCTAAACATTAAACATCTCATCATTTATCTAAACATTAAACATTTCTTATCATCCTGTATCTAAACATTAAACATCTTATCATCATGTATCTAAACATTAAACATCTTATTATCACGTATCTAAACATTAAACATGTTATCATGTACTACATGTATCTAAACATTAAACATCTTATCATCATATACTAAATGTTTCTAAACATTAAACATCTTATCATCATGTATCTAAACATTAAACATCTTATCATATACTACACGTATCTAAACATTAAACATGTTCTCATCATATACTACATGTATCTAAACATTAAACATCTTATCATCATGTATCTAAACATTAAACATCTTATCATTTATCTAAACATTAAACATCTTATCATCATATACTACATGTATCAAAACATGAAACATCTTATCATCATATACTACATGTATCTAAACATTAAACATCTTATCATCATGTATCTAAACATTAAACATCTTATTATCAAGTAACATTAAACATGTTATCATCATGTATCTAAACATTAAACATCTTATCATCCTGTATCTAAATATTAAACATCTTATCATCATGTATCTAAACATTAAACATCTTATTATCACGTATCTAAACATTAAACATGTTATCATATACTACATGTATCTAAACATTAAACATCTTATCATCATATACTACATGTTTCTAAACATTAAACATCTTATCATATACTACATGTATCTAAACATTAAACATCTTATCATCATGTATCTAATCATGAAACTTCTTATCATCATATACTACATGTATCTAAACATTAAACATCTTATCATGTATCTAAACATGAAACATCTTATCATCATATACTACATGTATCAAAACATGAAACATCTTATCATCATGTATCTAAACATGAAACATCTTATCATCATATACTACATGTATCTAAATATTAAACATCTTATCATCAAGTATCTCAACATTAAACATCTTATCATCATATACTACATGTATCTAAACATTAAACATCTCATCATTTATCTAAACATTAAACATCTTATCATCCTGTATCTAAACATTAAACATCTTATCATCATGTATCTAAACATTAAACATGTTATCATCATGTACTACATGTATCTAAACATTAAACATGTTATCATCATATACTACATGTATCTAAACATTAAACATCTTATCATCATATACTACATGTTTCTAAACATTAAACATCTAATCATCATATACTACATGTATCTAAACATTAAACATCTTATCATCATGTATCTAAACATGAAACATCTTATCATCATATACTACATGTATCTAAACATTAAACATCTTATCATCATATACTACATGTATCTAAACATTAAACATCTTATTGTCATGTATCTAAACATTAAACATCTTATTATAACGTAACATTAAACATGTTATCATCATGTATCTAAACATTAAACATCTTATCATCATATACTACATGTGTCTAAATAATGAACATCTTATCATCATATACTACATGTATCAAAACATGAAACATCTTATGATCATATACTACATGTATCTAAATATTAAACATCTTATCATCATATACTACATGTATCTAAACATTAAACATCTTATCATCATGTATCTAAACATTGAACATCTTATCATGTATCTAAACATTAAACATCTCATCATGAAACATCTTATCATCATATACTACATGTATCTAAACATGAAACATCTTATCATCATATACTACATGTATCAAAACATGAAACATCTTATCATCATATACTACATGTATCTAAACATTAAACATCTTATCATCATGTATCTAAACATTAAACATCTTATCACGTATCTAAACATTAAACATGTTATCATCATGTACTACATGTATCTAAACATTAAACATCTTATCATCATGTATCTAAACATTAAACATCTTATCATGTATCTAAACATGAAACATCTTATCATCATATACTAAATGTATCAAAACATGAAACATCTTATCATCATATACTACATTTATCTAAACATTAAACATCTTATCATCATGTATCTAAACATTAAACATCTTATTATAACGTAACATTAAACATCTTATCATCATGTATCTAAACATTAAACATCTTATCATCATATACTACATGTATCTAAACATTAAACATCTCATCATCATGTATCTAAACATGAAACATCTTATCATCATGTACTACATGTTTCTAAACATTAAACATCTCATCATCATGTATCTAAACATTAAACATCTTATTATCAGGTAACATTAAACATGTTATCATGTATCTAAACATTAAACATCTTATCATGTATCTAAACATTAAACATCTTATCATCCTGTATCTAAACATTAAACATCTTATCATCATGTATCTAAACATTAAACATCTTATTATCATGTATCTAAACCTGAAACATCTTATCATCATATACTACATGTATCAAAACATGAAACATCTTATCATCATATACTACATGTATCTAAACATTAAACATATTATCATCATGTATCTAAACATGAAACATCTTATCATCATATACTACATGTATCTAAACATTAAACATCTTATCATCATGTATCTAAACATGAAACATCTTATCATCATATACTACATGTATCTAAACATTAAACATCTTATCATCCTGTATCTAAACATTAAACATCTTATCATCATGTATCTAAACATTAAACATCTTATTATCACGTATCTAAACATTAAACATCTTATCATCATATACTACATGTATCTAAACATTAAATATCTTATCATCATGTATCTAAACATGAAACATCTTATCATATACTACATGTTTCTAAACATTAAACATCTTATCATCATATACTACATGTATCTAAACATTAAACATCTTATCATCATGTATCTAAAGATTAAACATATTATCATGTATCTAAACATTAAACATCTTATCATCATATACTACATGTTTCTAAACATTAAACATCTTATCATCATATACTACATGTATTTAAACATTAAACATCTTATCATCATGTATCTAAACTTGAAACATCTTATCATCATATACTACATGTATCTAAACATTAAACATCTTATCATCATGTATCTAAACATGAAACATCTTATCATCATATACTACATGTATCAAAACATGAATCATCTTATCATCATATACTACATGTATCTAAACATTAAACATCTTATCATGTATCTAAAAATTAAACATCTTATCATGTATCTAAACATTAAACATCTTATCATGTATCTAAACATTAAACATCTTATCATCATATACTACATGTATCTAAACATTAAACATCTTATCATGTATCTAAACATTAAACATCTTATCATCCTGTATCTAAACATTAAACATCTTATCATCATGTATCTAAACATTAAACATGTTATCATCATGTACTACATGTATCTAAACATTAAACATGTTATCATCATATACTACATGTATCTAAACATTAAACATCTTATCATCATATACTACATGTTTCTAAACATTAAACATCTTATCATCATATACTACATGAATCTAAACATTAAACATCTTATCATCATGTATCTAAACATGAAACATCTTATCATCATATACTACATGTATCAAAACATGAAACATCTTATCATCATTTACTACATGTATCTAAACATTAAACATCTTATCATCATGTATCTAAACATTAAACATCTTATCATCATATACTACATGTATCTAAACATTAAACATCTTATCATGTATCTAAACATGAAACATCTTATCATCATATACTACATGTATCAAAACATGAAACATCTTATCATCATATACTACATGTATCTAAACATTAAACATCTTATCATCATGTATCTAAACATTAAACATCTTATCATCCTGTTTCTAAACATTAAACATCTTATCATCATGTATCTAAACATTAAACATCTTATTATCACGTATCTAAACATTAAACATGTTATCATCAAGTACTACATGTATCTAAACATTAAACTTCTCATCATCATATACTACATGTATCAAAACATGAAACATGTCATCATCATATACTACATGTATCTAAACATTAAACATCTTATCATCATGTATCTAAACATTAAACAAATTATCATGTATCTAAACATTAAACATCTGATCATCATATACTACATGTATCTAAACATTAAACATCTTATCATGTATCTAAACATTAAACATCTTATCATCCTGTATCTAAACATTAAACATCTTATCATGTATCTAAACATTAAACATCTTATTATCACGTATCTAAACATTAAGCATCTTATCATCATATACTACATGTATCAAAACATGAAACATCTTATCATCATATACTACATGTATCAAAACATGAAACATCTTATCATCATATACTACATGTATCTAAACATTAAACATCTTATCATCATGTGTCTAAACATTAAACAACTTATCATGTATCTAAACATCTTATTATCACGTATCTAAACATTAAACATGTTATCATCATGTAATACATGTTTCTAAACATTAAACATCTTATCATCATATACTACATGTATCTAAACATGAAACATCTTATCATCATATACTACATGTATCAAAACATGAAACATCTTATCATATACTACATGTATCAAAACATGAAACATCTTATCATCATATACTACATTTATCTAAACATTAAACATCTTATCATCATGTATCTAAACATTAAACATCTTATCATGTATCTAAACATTAAACATCTCATCATCATATACTACATGTATCTAAACATTAAACATCTTATCATGTATCTAAACATTAAACATCTTATCATCCTGTATCTAAACATTAAACATCTTATCATCATGTATCTAAACATTAAACATGTTATCATCATGTACTACATGTATCTAAACATTAAACATGTTATCATCATATACTACATGTATCTAAACATTAAACATCTTATCATCATATACTACATGTTTCTAAACATTAAACATCTTATCATCATATACTACATGAATCTAAACATTAAACATCTTATCATCATGTATCTAAACATGAAACATCTTATCATCATATACTACATGTATCAAAACATGAAACATCTTATCATCATATACTACATGTATCTAAACATTAAACATCTTATCATCATGTATCTAAACATTAAACATCTTATTATCACGTAACACTAAACATGTTATCATCATGTATCTAAACTGCAGAAATATATCCTGGAAAAATATGAGAGCCAGGCTTTCTGCTGTTTGGTGTCTATTTAATTGCAAGCTAGATTTGACAAAAAAAAAAGGCTGAGAAGATCGAGACAATCTAAAGGGGGTACGTGGTTGGGTATGAAATTGGCTACGTGTTGCCCACTGAAAACCTCATGCCGTACTTCTCATCCTGGTTTCAGTCTGTGTTTTGTGAAAGGCAACTATACTGGAGTGGCACTCAAAGAGTGGATGGTTTCGATCCATCGACCTCTGGGTTATGAGCCCAGCACGCTTCCGCTGCGCCACTCTGCTTTATCTCACCCCAGATGGGACTCGAACCCACAATCCCTGGGTTCATTGCATTTTCAGCTGTCGGGGCTTGCCTAGCAGAGGATGGTTTCGATCCATCGACCTCTGGGTTAGGGGCCCAGGACGTTTCCGCTGCGCCACTCTGCTCTTCCTCCCTGCAGTCTTGCTGTTGGCTCCAGGGCTCTCATTGTAGAAATATATCCTGGAAAAATATGAGAGCCAGGCTTTCTGCCTGCACGCTTCCGCTGCGCCACTGTGCTTTATCTCACCCCAGATGGGACTCGAACCCACAATCCCTGGGTTCATTGCATTTTCAGCTGTCGGGGCTTGCCTAGCAGAGGATGGTTTCGATCCATCGACCTCTGGGTTATGGGCCCAGCACGCTGAAAAATATGAGAAAAATATGAGAGCCAGGCTTTCTGCTGTTTGGTGTCTATTTAATTGCATGCTAGATTTGACCAAAAAAAAAGGCTGAGAAGATCGAGACAATCTAAAGGGGGTACGTGGTTGGGTATGAAATTGGCTACGTGTTGCCCACTGAAAACCTCATGCCGTACGTCTCATCCTGGTTTCAGACTGTGTTTTTTGAAAGGCAACTATACTGGAGTGGCACTTAAAGAGGGACTAGCAGAGGATGGT